>NW_016107877.1:418961-474542 GCF_001604975.1 Cebus imitator | reverse complement strand
AAAAAAAAAAAAAAAAAAAAAAAATTGCAGGTGACAGAAAGGTAAAGAAAAAACTTCACCAATTATCACACCCCCAAGAGACAGCTTTAAAACATTTTAATCCTTCCAGACTTGAAGTGAACAAATATAGGTTCATACTGCACATTAGGATTTATAACCTAGTTTTTTTTGTTGTTGTTGTTTGTTTGTTTGTTTTGAGACAGAGTTTTGCTCTTGCTGCCCAGACTGGAGTGCAATAGTGTGATCCCAGCTCACTGCAACCTCCACATCCTGGGTTCAAGTGATTCTCCTTCTTCAGCATCCCAAGTCTCTGGGGTTACAGGCATGCACCACCATGCCTGACTAATTTTGTATTTTTAGTAGAGACAAGGTTTCTCCCTGTTGGTCAGGCTAGTCTTGAACTCCTGACCTCAGGTGATATGCCCACCTCAGCCTTCCAGAGTGCTGGGATTACAGGCATAAGCCACCATGCCTGGCCAAATGTGGTCTCTTCTATCAACAGCCTGGCATAATTTTCAAATTTCAGATGTCCTAAAGTTAGAAGGGATAGCTAAGTCCATTGCTATCCACATTAAAATTCAAAAGATTTCAACAAACCATAATACATTTTAAGAAAATCACTATGAAGTATGTGATTATTTTTAAAGGGAAAAGCCAGCCACATCTGTAGAGAATAGAAAAGTGACTTTAAAAACAATCCCTAAAATTACACTTAAGACTAAGAAGCAGATATTGCCACAATCTCGCCTAATACTCATTTTGTTCTTCTGATTTCATAAAAGAATACCTATAGTGTTGGGTATGGCTATATGCCCAACTATAAAACTACACATTCCCCAACCTCCCTTGTAGTTTAGGGAGGTTGAAATGAAATATAAGCAGAAGTCTTTGGGAAATAATTTCAGGAAAGCCCTTTAAAAGGAATGACTCAGCTAGGAGGCATTTCATTTTACCCCTCCTATACGTTGCTTCCCGCCCCCCAATCATTTGAACGCAGACACAATAACTGAAGTTCCAGCAGCCTTAATGGATGACAAAGTAACTTTGAAAATGGAAGCCACATTCTAAGGTGGATGGAGTGGAAAGAAAGAAAGACAATGGGTCTTCAGAACTTTATGAGACTAACATGCTAGTAATTTATAATAACTCAACTTTATCTTATTTAAGACGCTTCTAAATTGTTAGGATTTCAGTTCTCTGTCATGAACAGCTAACTATAATTCTTAACTGATAAAATATTCAATCCATGCATGCTTGGCAAAAGTTACAATGTGACTGTCTTTTTGGAAAATCAATAAACTTTATTTTTAGAGCACTTTTAGGTTCACAGCAAAAGTGGCAAGTACAGAGTTCCCATATATCCCCTGTCTCCACATACATATAACCTCCCAAGCTAGATACATGGACACCATTTATTACAATCAATGAAGCTACATTGACATATCATTATTGCCCAAAGTCCATAGTTTACAGTAGGGCTCACTCTTGTTGATGTACATCCTATGAGTTTTGACAAATGTAAAGTGACATGCATCCACCATTGTAGTCACATACAGAATAATAGTTTTACTGCCCTAAAATCCCTTTGCCTATCATCTTCCCTTTCATCTAATCACTGACAGCCACTGATATTTTCACTGTTTCCATAGTTTTGCCTTTTCTAGAATTTCACAAAGTTGGAATTACACCATATGTATCCTTTTCAGATATGCTTCTTTCACTTAGTAATATGCATTTAAGTTTTCTCCATGTCTTGTCATGGCTTGATAGCTAATTTCTTTTTAGCACCAAATAGCATTTTATTGTTTGGATGTACTACAGTTTATTTATCCATTCACAAAGCAAAGGATATATTGGTTGCTTTCAAATTTTGACAGTTATGAATAAATCTTCTATAAACATCCATGTGCCAGTTTGTGTGTGTGTGTGTGTGTGTGTGTGTGTGTGTGTGTGTACATAAGTTTTCAATTCTTTTGGGTAAAGAACATGGAGCACAATTGCTGGATTGGTAAGAGTATGTTTAGCTCTGTAAAAAAAACTACCAAACTGTCTTCCAAAGTAGCTATACTAACATTACCATTTTGCATTCCCACAAGCAAGGAATGAGAGTCCCTCTTGCTCCACATCCTTTCCAGCTTTTGGTGCTACGAGTTTTGGAATTAGGTCATTCTACAAGGTATGCAGTGGCATCTGACTGTGGTTCCAATTTGCAATTCCCTAATGACATACGATGTTGAACATCTTTTCATATGCTTACTTGCCATCTGTATATCTTCTTTTGTAGTCAGATCTTTTACCTATTAAAAAAAAATTTTTTTTTCATTTTCTTATTTTTGAGTTTGAAGAGTTCTTTGTATATTTTCAATAGCAGTTCTTTGTCAGAAGTGACTTTTACAGATATTTTTCTCCCAGTCTCTGACTTGTTTTCTCATTTTCTTGACATTGTCCTTTGCAGTGCAAAAGCTTTTAATTTTTGTAAAGCCCAGATTATCCATTATTTCTTCCATGGATTATGCCTGGGGCATTGTATCTAAAAAATGGTTGCCTTACTCAAAGTCATCTAGGCTTTCTCCTATGCTATCTTCTAGGAGTTTTATAATTTTGCATTTTACATTTGTTGGTAAATCATAGATTTATTTTAGTGAATTTTTATGAAGAATATAGGGGCTAAATTTAGAATCGTGTGTATGTGTGTGTGCATTTAATTTCAGTAGTTTTGGGGGAACAGGTGGCGTTTGGTTGCATGGAAAAGTTCTTTAGTGGTGATTTCTGATATTTTGTTGCACCCGTCACCTGGGCAGTGTATACTGCACCCAATGTATTGTCTTTATCTCTAACCCCCTTCCACCTCCCTGCCTAGTCCCCAAAGTACATTATATTATTTTTATGCCTTTGCATCCTCATAGCTTAGCTCCCACTTATAAGTGAGAACATATAATGGTTTTCCATTCCTGAGTTACATCACTTAGAATAATGGTCTCCAACTACATCCAGGTTGCTGCCTATGCCATTGTTTAGTTCCTTTTCATGGCTGAGTAGTATTCTATGGTGTATGTATATGTGTGTATATATATCACATTTTCTTTATGCACTCGTTAGTTGATGGACATTTAGACTGGTTCCATAGTTTTGCAATTGCAAATTGTGTTGCTATAAACATGTGTGTGCAAGTGTTTTTTTCATAGATTGACTTCTTTTCTTCTGAATAGATACCTAGTAATGAGATTGCTGGATCAAATGAACTAAACTACTTTTAGTTCTTTTAAAAAATCACCTTACTATTTTCCATAATGGCTGTACAAATTTACATTCCCACCAGCAGTAAAGGTGTTCCCTTTTCAGAGCATTCCCATTAGATTCATATTTTGGGGGGGGTGGCATTTGGACATCCAGTTTTTCCTGCACCATTTGTTGGAAAGATTATCTTTGCTTCATTGCATTGCCTTTGCTTCTTTGTCAAAGATCAGTTGGCTATATTTATATAGGTCTATTTCTGGGCTCTATTCTGTTCCATTATCTATTTGTCTATTCTTTAACCAATATCGTACTGCTTTGATTACTGTAGATTTATATAAAATAGGATTATATCAAACTAAAATGCTTCTGGAGAGCAAAGGAAACAATCAAGAGTGAAAAGACAACCTACAGAATGGTGCAAAATATCTGTAAACTCTGCATCTGAAGGGATTAATAACCAGAATATGTAAGGAATTCAAACAGTGCAACAGCAATAAAACAAATTATCCAATTTAAAAATGGGCAGATGATCTGAATATACATTTCTCAAAAGAATATATACGAATGGTCAACAGATGTATGAAGGAATACTCCACTAATCATCAGGGAAATACAAATCAAAACCACAATGAGATATCATCTCACCCCACTTAAAATGGCTATTATCAAAAAGACAAAAAGTAACAGATGCTTGTGAGGATGAAGAGAAAGGGCAACTCTTGCACATGTTTGGTGGGAAAGTAAATTAGTACAGCCATTATGGAAAACAGTATAGAAGTTCCTCAGAAAATGAGCAAAGCAATTCTATCAGTTTTTGCCTCATGTACTTTGATGCTCTGTTGTTAGCCATGTATTCCTTAAGGATTGTTATGTCTTCTTGGAGAATTGACCTCTTTGTTGTTATATAATGCCCTCTTTCAAAAGATAACCTTCCTTGCTCTGAAGTTTGCTGTGTCTGAAATTAATACAGCTGCTCCCTCTTTCTTGTGATTAGTGTTAGTATGGTATATCTTTCTCCATCCCTTTACTTTTAATCTATATTTTTACATGTAAAGTAGTTTTCTTGTAGACAACATATACTTGAGTCTGTCTTATTTTTTGATCCACTTTGATCTTTTAATTACTGCATTTAGACTATTGATATTGAAAGTGATTGCTGATGATGTAGTTTGATTAATATTTATGATATTTGTTATTGCTTTTTATTTATTGCCCTTCTTTGTTCCTATTTGGTCTTCCACTCTTTTTCTGCCTTTCATGGTTTTAATTGAGTATTTTGTATGAATCTATTTTGTCTCTTTTCATAGCACATAAATTGTACTTGTGAACCATTTTTTTACTTGCAATATGCATTTACAATGAATCCAAGTCCACTTTCAAATAACACTATGCCACTTTATAGTTTAAGTACCTTACAATAACCAAACATTCATAATTCCTTCCTCCCTCCTTTTTATTATCTCCTACTGTCATTTGCTTTATTTACACATAAGAATATATAAGTATGTGTGTGTGTGTATATATATGCAAGTACATGGTTGCTATTGTTATTTTGAAGAAACTGTTAACTGTTAGATCAATTAAATATAAGAAAAATAAGCATCTTTATTTTACTTTCACTTGTTCCTTCTCTGATGTTCTTCCTTTCTTTATGTAGATCTGAGATTCTGAGCTATATAATTTTCTTTCTCCCTGAAGAGATCTTTAACATTTCTTGTAAAGTAGTTCTACTGGCCACACATTCCTTCAATTTGTTTGTCTGCAGGTCTTTATTTCTCTTTCACTTTGGAAGAATAATTTTACCAAGTACAGAATTCTGGGTTGACAGATTTATTTTTTCTTTCAGTGCTCTAAATATTTTATTCCACTTTCTCCTTGCTTGCATGGTTTCTGACAACTTTGATGTAATTCTTTTATTTGGTCTTCTACAGGTAAAATGTTTGCTTCCTCTGTCTTCTTTCAAGACTTTTTCTTTATCTCTTATTTTCTGATGTTTGAATATGTTATAGCCAGGTGTAGTTTTTCTTGTTTGTTTGTTTTGACTTTGAGTGGGTTTTTTTTGTTTGTCCTTCTTGGTGTTCACTGAGCTTCCTGGATTTGTGGTTTGGTGTCTGATAATACTTTGGGCAAATTCCAAGTCACTATTGCTTCAAATATTACTTCTGTTTCTTTCTTATTTTGTTATTCCCATTATGTGTATGTTACACCTTTTGTAGTTATCCCGCAATTCTTGGATATTCTGTTCTGGTTTTGCGAGTCTTTTTTCTCTTTGCTTTTCTGTTTTGGAACTTTCTAATGTCATATCCTTAAGTTCTGAGATTGTTTCCTCAGTCATGTCTAGTCTACTAGTGAGCTCACCGAAAGCATTTTTTATTTTTATTATAGTATTTTGATCTCTAGCATTTCCTTT
The DNA here is from genome assembly GCF_001604975.1 of Cebus imitator. Classification (NCBI taxonomy): domain Eukaryota; kingdom Metazoa; phylum Chordata; class Mammalia; order Primates; family Cebidae; genus Cebus; species Cebus imitator. The sequence goes on along the minus strand of NW_016107877.1, from coordinate 468,895 downwards.
TTTGTCTTTTTTAGAATTTCCACTTTTCTGCTTACATTATAATCTGTTTTTATATATGCTTTACTTTTTTTATTAAAGACTTCTACGTATTTATCACAGTTTTTAAGAATTTTTAGTTTGGTAATGCCAACATTCCTTCCATTTCTGACTCTGGTTCTGATGCTTGTTCAGTCACTCAAACTGTGTTTTTTGTCTTTTACTGTGCCTTGCCATTTTTTTTATTGAAAGGTGGGCATATTGTACTAGGTGTAAGAAACTGAAGTGACCAGGCTTTCAGTAATGTAATCATAAGGCATGAAGGGGAGAGAGTCTTCTATAGTCCTATGATAAGGCTGCACTTTTTGGTGAGCCTGTGCCCCTGAACTGAGTGCTTCTCATTTCTTCCCCCTGCGTCTTAGGTGGGACAGGATAGCTATAGGACACTGGAGTTGGGTATTTTCCTTCCTTCAAGTAGGTTAGACTCTAATAAAATCCTAACAGATTGGGCTCCAATTAGTTGTTTCTCCTGAGAGCAGGCCTTGTTAAGGAGAGAACGCTGTTGAAAATTTCAAAATGGGTTATTTTCCCTTCCCTTGCCAGAAGCATGAAAATATTTTCCTTAGATATTCACTGGGAGGACCTGATAGAAATTCTGTAGATAAAACTCACAGAAGTGTGGATGATCTCATGGCTGGATCCCTATGGAGTTTTTTAACTCTCGGGTTTGCCTACTCTGAGCCTCCAGCAGTTCATCAACTATAGTTCATGTTTTCCTACCCTGGCACTAGTTCTTATTCTTCCCCTATTCCCACTCTTGGAAAGAATCTCTAGAACTTCCTAGAGCAGAGTTGAAAAGCACTGGATTAGGAAATAACTCTATACCTTTGATTCTGACTCGTAATGGTAGATAACCCTCAGTTACAGATATATTGGCTTGTACATCATTTTTTTCTATGTTACCCAATAAAAGTGTTGGCAGAAAACCAGATTTATTACCTGAAAGTATTAAAATTTAAAAATTCCCTGTATGTATCATTATTGTATATTTTAAGTGCAACAAATGCATTATCACCAAATGGAAAATTTTGGTCTGTTCCATCATTTTTCTATTTTATGATAAAGTGTACATTGTAACTGGTATCTCTTGTAGTACTAATGAGAAGCAGTAATAAGTAGTAAGTAGTGATAAGTAGTAATACAAATGAATGATAAAGTACCCATCTGGTGCCAAGCCTTGTTTTAGGTGCTTTTGGGAGAGAGAAGCAAACTTTGGCAAGAAGCAACAAGGAGAAAGAGAAAAACAAAAACAAATCAGACGTGAATGTGAGTTCAGACTTCAAAGGGTTTACCAACTGGCCAGAGCTGCATCTACATAAGTCACTATAATTTAAACCAGAAAAAGATGATTACTATCAAGTACGTGCTGAGCGAGTTCAAGGAAAGAAGAGATTTCCCATGTTGTGGGGATTAGGGAAGGCTACTTGGGAGCAGTGGTGTTTGAGAAGACCTTGAAGGACAGCTAGACACAGAGATGGGAGGAAAGGGATTTCAAGCAAAGGGAGGATTATGAGAAAAGTTGCTGAAATACAGCCCAAATACATGCACCAGGGGAGGTTTTACTGTATTAGTCAGATGCCAGCTGGAAATAATTCCCTGCAGATGGTTCTTGTGAAGGCACTGGAATGCAAGGACCAAGTATAGAGATTGAACAGGGTTATAAGAACAAAACAGAGATGTTAAGGCACCTAGATATTGGCAGAATGGAGAGCCATTATCACTCTAGGGCTTAAGGGGTGAGGGGAGGAGATCATGTTGAAGACTCAGTGAGAGTTGGAGCCCTGGAGGAGGAGCTACTTAGTAATAGCTGAGGTCAGGAAGCACGTGACCACTGCCAGAAGGGAGGCACCAAAGCAGGTCAGTGGGAAGAAATACTCTGACATTTTTCTCTTCACACTCTCATTTCCTTATGCCAGTGCATCCCATTGGCCAAACTCAACAAGAAGCTAACAAGCAAGAGGTCCTGGGTAACTTAGGCTACCAGCATCAACCTCTAGGTAGGTAGGTAGGGCACAGTGCAGGAGAGAGAAGGATGAAGAATAGATCTTGAGTAGGTGGTAAATCAAAGAATAATCATAAGATGAAAGATTAGAAGTTTAGAGATGACTTTAGAACATCTTAATTACCACACTAAGAAGATTGTAAATTACTTGATAGTTGATGCAAAGGCACTGATGCTTTATCAAGAAGGTAGTGACATAACAAAAACTCCAGAAGTGAGCAGGCCAGGTGACTCAGAATTCCATGTGTTATCAGTGTTCACATGCCTTCTTCCATTCTATGTCCCAATTCTTTGCATCTGGTTTTCCTTGGTATGATCACCTTATGGTTAATATATGGCCACTCCACCTCTAGTTTCAGAAACTAGACAAAACAATGACCTAGACAAAACAATATGAAGAAAATGACAAGGAAACCAAACTTTTCCAGAAGTCTACAACAGATTTTTCACCACGGGGTCAACCTCAGCTGCAGGCAAGGGAGGCTGGGGAAAAGAACATTGCTGTCCTAAAAAAAAATCATGTGATTTTTTTTTTTTAAAGAAAGAAGAAAAGCATTATTGTACAGCATCTAGCAGCATTTGATACAAAGGGGGAGTAGGCTTGATGGGAAGATTAATTCTTAATCATCTGGGCTTTTAATAATTCTAAATTTGGGTATTGTCACCTCAAATGGAGAAGTTGGGAAATGAGTTATTTGAGGAATTAAGAGAGTTTCTGAGATTTGAGACACATGGAAATTTGAATGACAGGAATTTATAGTATTAAAATACTAATTTAATACAATTTATGGTATTAAATACTAATCTCCATCTCTTCACCAGCACTTGCAAGTCAACAGTCAACTTGCACACCCACAAGGAGAAATATACGCTTTTGGTTCAAGCCAGTGAATTTTGAGATTGTTTATAGGCAATAGTATTGGACAGAAGCCTAATTCATACAGGTGGTCATTCTCAAGAACACAATAACATATACAACAGCTCCCCACCAACTAGGATGACTATGATTAAAAAGTCAGATAAAATAAGTGCTGGTGAAGATATGGAGAAATTGGAATGTTCATCAATTGCTGGTGGGAATGTAAAATGATGTCACCAGTTTGGAAAACGGTCTGGCAGTTCCTTAAAATGTTAAAAGTGGAATCTCCATATGACCCAGCAATTCCACTTCTGGATATACCACCAAGAGAAACTGAAACATACATCCACACAAAAGCTTGTGAATGAAGGCTTTTAGTGGTACTGTTTGCAATAGCCAAAAAATTGAAATAACACAAGTGTCCACCTATAGATGAATGAATAAACAGAATGTGATGTTTCCATACAATGGGATATTACCCAGCAATAAAAAGGTATGAAGTACTGACACATGCTACAACATGAATGACATTATGCTAACTGATATAAGCTAGACCCCAAAGGCCACACATTATATTATTCCATTTATATGAAATGTTCAAAATAGGCAAATCTGTTGAAACAAAGTAAATTTGTGGCTTGGGAAGAATGGGGGGAGGGATGAGGAGTGATTGTCAATGGGTGAAGGATTTCTTTTCGAGGTGAGAAAAATGTTCTAAATTGATTTTGGTAAAGGTTTTGCAGCTGTTAGTATACTAAAAACACAGTGAATTGTATACTGTAAATGGGTTAAGTATATGATATACACAGTATATCTCAATGAAGCCATTTAAAATGCAGAACAAACGATGAAGCCACAAACCTACCAACAAGACACATGCTGTGACCTGGGGGGAGGCAATTAACCAGTCATACATACCCTCTCACTTGATCTTGGTTGTGACAAATGCCATGTGTGGTTGCAAAAGCTTCCTGGGGTTACATGGGGTGCAGTCTTTGTCAGACAAGGAGATTTTCTCTATTAGATACTAATCTGCCTATGTGGGCAACAGGTAGACATTCATGGTCTCATGAGCACCAGGCTTTAAATCAGTGGTTTCTAAACACTTGGAAAAAATAATTTCTTTACTAATGTACACAAGTTACACCTGAATAAATTCTCACTGTAGAACATTCAAAAACTGAGAAATAGTTGGCGTAAAATGTAAAATTCCTCTTTACGAGCCTCCCAAGTCTATATATTATCCTCCCCAGAGGTAATGACTGGAAACAGTTCATGTATACAAGCAGTTACATGTATACACAGGCAGATATACAACTTTGTTTTACATAAATGGGACCATACTCTTCACATTATATTGAAAAAATGCTTTTTAAAAGCTTAACATGTCCCAAAGATCTTTCCACGTATTTTTATCAACAGTATAGTATTTTATAGTCTATAACTTGCTTAACTATGTCCCTATTGAAGAATATTAGATTGTTGCCAATTTACTGCCATTATGAAACAATGATAAAGGAGCTCTTGGTGCATACATCTCTGAGCATGTATGCAAATATTTCTGCAGAATGGTTTCTAAAAGTTACATTTCTGAGTTGAAGAGAGTGCACATCTTAAATTTATTTATTATTTTTATCAGCAGAAACCTTTTTCAAACACACTTTTACATGGAAGCCCAATACATAGAAAGCTGAGAAGAAAGTCACTGAGCTGAGCAGGGAAGTAGAGCTGTGAAGCTTCAACCTCTTAGCCTCTCTCTTAACCTCTGCCTTTCTTACTGTCCTAAGACACCTCTGCAGAGCACTAGGGTTCCATGGAATACGGATTGAAAACATTGCTTTAACCAACTAAATTGACATGTTTTATTTCAGAATGTAAAGATGGATTTAAAACATGATTTATATAATAAATTAATTCCAAATGAAAGAGTTTTAACTACCTGAAGAGTAGTAGGCCAGACATGGTGGCTTATGAAGCCCAGCACTTTGGGAGGCCAAGATGGGAGGACCACTTGGGCCCAGCAGTTCAAGACCAGCCTGGGCAACATAGAGAGATTCTCTCTGTGCCAAAATTTAATTTTAAAAAATTAGCTGGGCATAAAGTGCACACCCGTGGCTCCAGCTACTTTGGAGGCTGTGGCAGGATGATTGCTTGAACCCAGGAGTTCACGGCTACAGGGAGTTATGATCAATCTGGGTGGCAGAGCAAGACCCTGTCTTAAAAAAAAAAAAAAAAAAAAAAGAATAGCGCATTCTTTTAGGTCAGCCAGTTTTAAAGCAGTGGTAGCTCCAGAGTTTCTAGAGAGATGGCATCAGGGGAGGTAAACCGATTGTCAGAAGGGGGCTGGATTCATCCCGGTGCTGCATTCGCACAGAAAGTTCCTTGCCTAAGGTGTCTGATTGTGGGGTGGGATAGAGCATCCTCCTTCAAGCTACCATTTGGCTTGAGCATATCATAAATGTTTCATACATCAATACTAGATATCAGGAAGATAGAATAATCCACTGTGCCTGGCTTCAGTGCTAGATTTTTATACATGTTTGTTACCTATGGTTTTCTATTAAATCCAAGGCTTAGAAATGAGAACTTTTAGAATGCTTATATCACTCTCAGCAAAAGGAACACACCTGGATAGCAATAAGTCTTTTGTAATCCAACACAAAACATGAGGTGATGTCACCTAATTCTAATGAAATCTTTAAATGAAGTTAAATTGAATTCTTGAATCAAGTTCAAGAGCATAAAATACTTCCACAGCAACTCATTTCAAAGATACCACCACCACCATCATTTAGCTTGGAAATCATTGTGAAGATATACAATTTATGTTTCCTAATTCCATTTAATAGGAAAAAAAGTAAGCAAATCTAGTTAAAGCTGTACAGTAGAGGGTACTTATTATCTGAAGTAAAAGGGTCACCAATATTTAAGAAAATAAAACAAAACCTGAGACATTCAAAGACATTTCTCATCACAACCATTAATTTCCTCCTTGAGAACAGAGGCTCTGTCTTTCATCTTTCTATCCCTTGGGCCTTGCATACAATCAATAAATCTTCGATAAATGAATAAAAAAAATGAATGGTAGCCATCAACACCAAATCTGAGTGGCCTCCCTTCCTGAAAGCAGAGGGTATATAATTTAATTAAAACATTCCAGCCTGTTTTTAAAAGCAGTTCTAAATAAAGAGAACAGGTCTTCTTAAAAAGTAAACTAGTTCTTTGAAATTAAAAAAAAAAGGAACACATGTCCCTTATAAAATTCTCAAACACTACTGAAACATATAAAATGAGAAGTAAGAATCTTCTCTCTCCCACTCCTCAAACTGTAGCGCTGGTTCCACTCCCCAGAGATAATTTCTGTTGGCAATTTCTTATTAATGCTAAATGTTTTATGCATTTGTGAGTCTATGTGGAATGAATACCTCTTCCATTTTTTTTCTACACATCATCATCTTTTCGCTGTGTTTTGGAAATTCCCACCTAATATTTAATGAGGTGGATCTTGCCTCTCCGTATGGAAGCTAAAAATACCAGCTATCCCCTTTTCCGGCATTTCTTGCAGCAGATATATAAACACACCCTGGCTGCCACCGCTTAGCACCCTAAACTTTATTTTTTGTTTTTTATAACTTCAATTTATTTTGGATTCAGGGGATACATATGCAGTTTTGTTACATGAGTATATTACATGATATTGAAGTTTGGGGTATGAATGATACTGCCACCAAGGTTCTGAGCATAGTAACCAACAGTTTTTAACTGTTGTTCCCTTCTCTCCTTCCTCACTCCAATACTCCCCACTGTCTATTGCTACTATTTTTATGTGCGTGAGTAACCAGTGTTTAGCTGCCACTTATAAGTGAAAACACACTATTTGATTTTCTGTTCCTGTCCTAATTCACTAAGGATAATGGCCTTCAGCTCTATCCATGTTGCTGCAAAAGACATGATTTCATTCTTTTTTGTGGCTGCATATTATTCCATAAATGCTAGACTTTAGAAGTTAAAGATTCCAAGAGCAGGTGACGAGCAGAATCCATAGAAGTGAAGATGGGACAATGACTGCAGTCAGCAATTAGATGCAGCAGTGGGTAGCGGTACTGACAGGGCACCAGCAGCATCAGAGATTTCCCTGATGGTGCATGGGGCAGCTGCAGGATGTGGTTTGGAGCATTGCTACTGCTTGTGTGACTTGAAAGCTGATTATCTCTAAGTGGTGCATTTGTGCTTTGCCCAGGTCTCATTGGATCATTATTTGCTATTTTCTGTGTTCCTTCTCCCCATCATCTGAGGTGCTTTCTGTTTCAAAAGCTGGAAATCCTAAGAATTTGCCTTCCAAGGAGTGCTCTTTTTTTTTTTTTTTTTTTTNTGGAAGTCTTGCTCTGTCACCCAGGCTGCAGTGCAGTGGCATGATCTCAGCTCACTGCACACTGCAACCTCCACCTCCTGGGTTCAAGCGTTTCTCCTGCCTCAACTTTTCAAGTAGCTGGGATTATAGGCACTTGCCACCATGCCCAGCTAATTTTTGTTATTTTTGGTAGAGATGAGGTTTCACCATATTGGCCAGGCTGGTCTCGAACTCCTAACTTCAAGTGATCCACCCACCTCAGCCTCCCAAAGTGCTGGGATTATAGGCATGAGCGCCTGTGCCCGGCTGAGGGAGCACTCTTAGCCAGTGATTCAGAGATGTGGAATAAGAAAGCCCAGCTTCTGTGCCTTGAGTTGGAGCAAGACAGCCATAACTTCTGCTATAAATTTCCCTTGTGGGATCAGGCTGAAACTTCCTTTGCATAGGATAGCACCCTTGATGGGTATGAGCTTTCTCCCATTCCCCGCCTTGCTTCCCCACTCTCTCGCTGGCTTCTCCTGGCATCATTTAATAAATCACTAAATCATAAATTCTCCAGGGTCTGTTTCTTGACAATCTACCTAAGACACTCAACTTTCAGGAAATTCTGTACTAGTCAAAATCCCGTTTAAAAAAAAAAAAATCTCCCTTTCTGTCTAAATTAGCATATGTTGATTTCTTTTGCCTGCAACTTAGTATAGATACATGCATGTATGTATATACATATATGAAAATATAGGTGTACTTTTAACGTTTTACAAAAATATTTTAGATTATTTGCTTTTTTTTTTAACTTTCAACCATTTACTTTTATGTTCATTTTCAACAGTCTATCAATATGAGGATTCTCTTCTTGCCCTCTTTCTTTTTTTTTTTTTTTGAAACAGAGTCTTGCTCCATCAGCAGGCGCCAGGCTGGCGTGCAGTGGCACGATCTTGGCTCACTGCAACCTCCACCTCCCATGTTCTAGTAATTCTCCTGACTCAGCCTCCTGAGTACCTGAGACTACAGGCACACGCCCCCACACCCAGCTAATTTTTGTATTTTTAGTAGAGATGGGGTTTCACCATGTTGGCCAGGATGGTCTTGATCTCTTGACCTTGTGATCTGCCTGCCTTGACCTCCTAAAGCGCTGGGATTACAGGCGTGAGCGACCACGCCCGGGCTTCTCGCCCCCTTTCTAAGTGATGGGGGAAAGGACAAGGAAATGGGAAGAAAATGGGATGAGAGAGATAGACGGGGATGCTCAGGAGTAGTTAGAATCACAAAGAAATAGGGAAGGGAATAAAACCTGCTAGAAGCCCCAGAGACAAACATGACTAACTGAAGATGTTTGTGTCATGTATGATGTTCTACACCTGCTGCTCCTGCCACTACATTGAATCCGTCCTTGAATGTTTCATCAATCTAATTTGGATGGAAATGGTCCTATTTGCCTTCAGGGGTGATCTACACTTGGCTTAAAACCACCAGCGATTCTCACGTTCTTCAAAGTAGGATTGGTTCATGGAATTGATAACAAGAGCAAATGTGCCCAACCTGGGCAACAAATTTCAGGACTTTAATTTATTTAACTTTTATTTCTACCCACCCCACACCCACTAAAGAGCTGACGGATTCAAGACCTTAACGAGGCCTGTGTGATGGAAGTGTAGAGTACAAGTGGGACGATGGGCTTGAGAGGATGTTGAAGAGATAGGCAAGTTTGTTTGTTTTTTTCTTCTGGACAATGATGAAAATTTTGCACTTTTTTTCCAAGTACAATAGAAATTTCCATTTTCATTGAACAGGAAATGTGTTCCTAGCTCATAGCTGTAGGCAACCATCTTGGGACTAGAAGAGAGGAGCCTGCTAGAGTTGAGTCAATATAGCACCAGTTGAGGAAAAATATGGAAAAAGAAATACACTATTTGAGTCTTGAATAAATCCCAGCTTGAAGGACAGCTCTGTTCTAGAACCCAACCCATTTCCTTTTTAGTTTTGTTTGACACTTGGTCAGGCTTTCACTCAGTAGGTTTGTCATGAGGTTCAATAATTTAATATAGGTAAAATGCTTAGAACCATACCTGGCACATGGCATTCGCTAGATTGTAGTAACAGGAGTAGCAGGTGTAGAACATCATATGTGACACAAACATCTTCAATTCATCATGTTTGTCTCTGCTGCTTATAGCAGGTTTTACTCCCTTCCCCATTTCTTTGTGATTCTAAGCACTCCTGAGCATCCCCCCTCCATTTCCTTCATCTCATTTTCTTCCCATTTTCCTGTCCTCTCCCACATCACTTCGTTTTTCTCATCTTCTCTACCCTTGAAGCTTGAAGTGGTATGAGGATGCGGCGTTTAGGATCAGGGAGAGAAACTCTGGAAGGAGATGATAATGCTTTTGTGTTGTTTTTGTTTTTTTGTTTTGTTTTGTTTTGTTTATTTTTTTAAATGGGCTAGATCTTTTTTTGTCTTGTATTCAATCTGATATCTCTCTCTTCCATTTTGATGCTTAGAGTCATGATACTCCAAAGCCTTTGTTATTAACAAGGAAATGATTATCAAAGTTGAAATCACATTTTTTCCACACTTTCTATGAAGCATACAGCTCCTCTGGTATTCATTGAATATGCATCTCATAGAAAAGCCGATTGCTATTTCTTTTGATTTTTTTAACAAGGATTCTGTACTATTTCACACTTTTTTAGTATTTTCCTTTTCAGATAAAAATGCCATCAAATATTTGTAACATATAAATTTTCCTCTGTGTTCAGATGGGCAATCATGTAATGCAAGGAAAAAAATCCTTGAGGTGTTTGGATGACTTCACAGTATGAACAAAAAAACTGAATTTTTAGTGGCTCAGCAACAGAACCTCAAGATAGAATTTCTTTTGTAATACAGTCTTAAAATGTGCACTTCTCAAAATTCATTTATAGGAAATAGCATAAAAATAACATTAATACTGGCATGACATCATACCTTACCAACCTGACTTCTCTTGCAACATATAATATACACAGAATTTTATTTCATATTTTTTAGAGACATTGTCTAACTCTGTCACCCAGATTGGATTGCAGTGAGTGGCATGATCATAGCTCACTGCAGCCTCAAACTCCTGGGCTCGAGTGATCCTCCTGCTTCAGCCTTCTGAATAGCTGGGAATAGCACACATAGCTCCCAAGTAGCGTACTCGAATAATTAAAAAATTTTTTTCGTAGAGACAGAGTCTCTATGTTGTCTAGGCTGGTCTCAAACTCCTGGCCTCAAAGCAATCCTCCTGTCTTAGCCGCTCAAACTGCTGGGATTACTGGTGTAAGCCACCAAGTCTTACCTGTACACAGACATTTTAAGTGGGAGCACTCCAGCTTAATAATTCTAACAGAGGATAAAGATATAAAATGATTCAAAGTATAGTATTTTTCTCATGAATTATGAGTGACATGTGATTTATTGTCCCAATTTATGTCTTTCCAAGCCATGATTTAAATTATTTAATGTTCATCCTTCAGCTTTTAATCTACTTATCATGTATTTGCTCATATTTGCAGTCAACAAGTAACTGTGGAGTATCTGCTATACACAGAGAACACTGTGCTAGGTGCTAATAAAGAGAGAGAGGAGACAAAAGTGAGTAAATCCCTTCACCTAAGAGCTTGCAGTTGAGTAGGAGCAAGACCCAGCATACAAATAACACTCAAAATAATGTAAAGAGATGACATATGAGGCATGAGAGAAGAAGAAATAGGGCCAGGCCTATTAAATGGTTAATCAAAGGGGAAGAAGGAAAGCCTGATACTTATGTGCGACTTAAATTATTCCATCTGGAAGGGGGTATGAAAGGGAGCAGCAAAAGGTAAGAGCAGACAGCTAGAACAGGCCAGACCATGGAGGGCCATGAGGCCAGTCTAAGCATTTCATGGTCGGCAGAAGCCCGAGGTTGCTTGCAGGGACTCAAAGGATTAGATCTGGCCTTTAGGAATGTTGATCTGTCAGAACTGTACAGAATCGAATGCAAATGGATACAAACTAGGGATGTTGTAGTTGATGTTGTGCCAAATATTTCATTTTCCTTAGACATATACAGCTTTCACCAACATTGGTGTGCCATTAAATGACACTTTTCCATAAATATTGAGGTTGATGGAAAATAAAGAGATGAGACCTGGAGCAAGTCCATTGCTGAAAATATAGTCATTTTGTGGAATCCAGATAGTCTGAAAGATTTGCTGAGAATCCTTAACATGACTCCACAAGGAGCAAGTTTTCACCACTCCTGAGACACTGTGGATGGAGATGGCAAATGGGATCCACTATTCTTTTAACTCCATGAAGCTGTATCATCTGTTTACAAATAGTGTATTTGTGATGACCCTAATTGAAGGAGATTGAGTGCTATAATCTTGATTGGCCTATTTCTGACTCTCTATTGTCTAAGATCTTGCATTCTTTTAAAAGTTGAAACAGAAAACTAGAGTAAATTACACATACCTGCTGCCCAAGGATTTATATTTTCCTTTTGTTTGTTCTTAAATGCCATCATTCTTCTCGTCTGCTGACCATTCAATTGCAGGACAGAGTGGCATAAAGCCAGATATGCTGTCCTGTGATTTCCCCTCCACTTTGTGAAATTAAGAAGGAAGAGGGGGTTGGAGGGAGGAAAGGAAAAAGGCAGAGGAAGTTCTGGTTCACTAAAGACCTAACCCCCAAATAAAAGAAAACTATGTTAGCACACAGAAAATTTCTGATTAGCCACAAGCTTCAGTGTTGTCGCTGGTGCTGGTTTACTTATTCTGTCCGATGAGAAATGGAGACAGCATGAATTTCAGCAGCATGCCGAAATGGGCTGTGATGGCACAAAAATCTCAGGCTGATGTGCAGACAGAAGGGGCACACCTACCTTGTTATGCAGAGGGGGTCTGAGTGTGTGAGGACTTTAGCTGCCCTTAAGAGGTGGCTGCTGGCCTCCCTCATCCCAGCTCTCCTCCAAGCCCTTCCATCTTGCACTGGTCAACTGTGCCGATGCATTTACCTTTCTGTGGTCAATGAAGAAGATAGACATTGATTTGATTGAACAATACATTCAAATATTCTATGAGCATTTCCCAGTAAGCAGTTTGATTTTAATGCTAATGTGGTATAAGCTCCACATTCCAGATGTGAATCGGGCTTTTCCTTCCTCCCTTCCTCACTCTCTCTCTGCTTTCCTGTCTTTCCTCATCACCTCATCTTTCTTTCCTTTCCTCCCTTCCTTCCTGACCCTTTTATCTCCCTCTTTCCTTCCTTTCTTCCTTTATTCTTCTTTTGGGGGAGCAGTAGGTAATTTCATATTAGGCAAGTTTGGGAAAATTAAAAGAGGATTTGTAGTATGATCAGAAAAAAAATGCTGCCTTTAGGAAATGGGAGGTGTTGTCATCTGACTTACGTTGTCACAGAAAACATGGGTTTGTCTTACGTTACATTTGTAACTATGGGTAGTTGGTGTGGGCATTTCTGGTCAAGGAAATCTGCACTTTGCGTAGGAGTAATCAGACTGTTTACCCACAACACTGATATTTGCAAGCACACCATGGGCTTTTATCCTGGCCACACTATTCCACCAACTGAGGCCAAAAAATGGTTGTGTGAGTACTGATCTCTGTGATGAAAGCAGCTGATGGTGAAACGTCAGTTGTTCTGCATTCTGTGACTGTACCTGTAACAGTCTGACAGCCTCTAGGACAAAAGAACTGTCCCTAGAGCCACACAGGAGACTTACTTACACTGTGTATATCTGTTTCTTAGGGCTGACATAAATTACTACCAACTGAGTGTAACAGAAATCTATTCTCTTATAGTTCTAAAAGCCAGAAGTCTGCAGTCAAGGCATCAGCAGGATTGGTTTCTTCAGGAGTCTCTAAGAAAGAATCTTCTGTGCCTGTCTTTCTGCTTCTGGTGACAGCTGGCAATCCTTGGCTTGTAGGTTTACCACTCCAATCTTTGCTTCCATCTTCATGTGGCTTTTGTCTCTGCATGTCTGTGTCTCAAATCTCCCTCTCCTTTCTGTTATAAAGACACCAGTCATTATTGTTAGTGTCCATCCTGCAACCAGGATAATCTCAGCTTGAGATCCTCAACTTAATTATGTCTGCAATGACCCTACATTCCCGATAAGGTCACATTCACTGAATCAGGGTTTAGAACTTGTACATACATTTTTGTGGGATACAATGTAACCCATCACACACTGCTGCCTTAAAACAGTAAGGTCAAAGGTCAAAATCTGTAAAACTTTGGCCAGGTGTGGTGGCTCACACCTGTGGTCCCAGCATTCTGGGAGGTCTAGGTGGGCGGATCACTTGAGCCCAGGAGTTTGAGACCAGCCTTGGCAACATGGTGAGACCCCATCTCTACAAAAAATACAAAAAACATTAGCCAGGAAAGGTGGCATGCTCCTGTAGTCTCAACTACTCAGGAGGCTAAGGCAGGAGGATCCCTTGAGCCCAGGGGGCCGAGGCTGCAGTGGGCCAATTCGTGCCACTGCATTCCAGTCTAGGCAACAGAGCAAGACCTCATCCCAAAAATCAATCAATCAATCAATCTGAAAGCTTTTACAAAATGAAATCAACATTTAAGCCAATGGGAAAGGATCATTGAGCTCCAGAATTAATCTGAGACTTGTCACCAAACAAATAGAACACAGACTCCATTTGCTCATAATATTTTTGTCTAGAATGATTTCTTTTGAGTTTTGTAAAGGATGCTCTCCTTAAACGTTGCTGTCACATTTCCAGTCATTTCAGAAACCCAACAGAGGAAAAACAAGACTGCTTAGTTGTTTCCACAATGTTTTGCTAAAAAATTAAAAATGATTGCAGGGAAAAAATACCATGCGAATGGCTTAACTAAACATTATATCAGGGTTAAGAAGCATGATCTATTAGCTGAGGCTTGATCTCTCAGGAGACAGAATCCAGAAAGTTAAGGGTAGTTTTCCTTAAATCAGTTTAGCAGTTTTAATACACTGGTCAAATGGTCAGTTTGAAAAAAGAAAACTGTCAACCTCATTGTTTTAATTCTAAACTAAAATCAAATGGTAAGTTTCATTTAACCATCAGAAAGTCTTCTGATGGACCGTAACTTTTCATGCTTCTAATGTTATAATCATGCTATTCCCCTGCCTCAGGGTGGGAAAAAAATGAATGAGTACCTCCAATAAGTTAGTGTTTTCTGTGAGCAGACCGGTCAGTGCAATTTTATGATTGCTGACAATTCCTTCTTTTTATACACTTCCCTGTTTTGTTGGCATTTCTATACATTTCCTCGATGGAAGGCATTTGGTGTTTTCTGAAGTGAGAACTCGCATTTATTTACCTATATATTTTTTGACATTTCAACTGCTGATTTCACGTGCAGAGAAGTCCTTTGAAAAGCTGATACTTAAAGAAGATAATCCAGTGAGCACATCTTGTTATTAGTCTGAAAGCTGGAGACATTGGGTAACCACCTCAAGTTCCTGGGGCAAGTAATATTAATAAGACCTTAACCTGGAATTCAATTCTTAGTGCCCATATTAAAAAGTGACTGCAGCAATGCATACCACTAACGTTCTTTGCACACTGACATTCCAGATGACCCATACCTCTGATTCCCTCCCACGCCGTGAACCATCAAGTACTGACTTTCTATCTTTGCACTTCTCTTGCGGGACATTCCAACCTATAACCATTAGCCAGAAAATGGTTAAAATGGATACTTACTGTAATGATAATTCTGATGTCAGTGTAACTTAGGGCAATGTTCAGGTTTTGACAATAATTTCACAAAGCGATATGATAGTTTGGCATGTTGATATGATTTCAATAAGAAAAGCAGTGTTGTAATTACTGGCTGCACAGATATTTGGAGTCACATATATGTACTATAAGAAGCACAGAGTGGGACCCTCTTATAGAGCCATGTGATTCTCTTGGTTGTATTTATGGACCTAGGCACTAACACCTGGGAAAATACATATGAAATATAAACCTTAATTGAAATATGCTCATCATGTTTAATTGAAGCATGCTCCCAGGAAAGTAGAGGAGGTTTCTGCCTACGTGAAAAATTGCAAAATAGGGCCCAAAGGTAACACAATGTTCTTCTTCTAGTAGAGTTTTTTATTTAACAAAACTGTAACAAAGCTGTAAGACAAATATCTAATGTGCTTGGCTCATTAACAATACTTATTTTTCTAATCAGAATTAATAATCTACCATATTTTCTTTGGAAATAGCAATATTGATATTTATATGAAATGCAAACAAATGGTGCAATGTTCCACATTTTACAGTTTTTTACCGTGATATATTCATTCTTTAAAATTTTACGTTAGCTCAACTACCAAAAAAATGCTTACACAGTACTTTTCAAGATAATATATTGCTCCATTATAGCAAATGCAGTATGAATTGGGCTTAGGAATTGGAAGCTAAAAAGCAATCTTTGTACATGTGTTCATTATGTCTTGAACAAGGCTCTTTTGGTAGGTCTTGGACCACTGAAAAGTTATTACAAGACACAATTTCCAAGCATGTGGCAAAACTGTTTAGACATACAGTCTAGATGTAGACACAGACATAGACATGGATGTCTTTCAGGGCACTATTAAAATATCTTCCCCAAAGGGAACATCCTTGGCAGCAAAGAAAAAATATCAAACCTGTAATTCTAAAAAATTAAATAAGCCAGGCATGGCAGCTCACATCTGTGATCCCAGCAGTTTGGGAGGCCACGGCAGGAGGATCACTCAAGCCCAGGTGTTTGAGACCAGCCTAGGCAACATAGAGAAACCCTGTTTCTACAAAAACGAAAAAAGAAAATTAGCTAGATGTGGTGGTGCATGCCTGTAGTCCTAGCTACATGGGAGACTGAGGTGGAAGGATGTCTTGGGCCCAGGAGGTTGAGGCTATATTGGGCCATGATCACACCACTGCACTTCAGTCTGGGCGACAGAGTGAGACCCTGTCTCAAATAAAAAAACAACAATAACCTCAAAATTAAATGAATTTCACAAGAAAAAGGAAAGCTGATTTTGACTTTTGATATTTTATTGGTTCTGTGAATTATAGATTTTACTTGGCAAAATCACAAATCTCTAACATCCGTCTATTTACTTTGCAATGAAAGCACATTAAAATATGTTTTTATGTATAACTGTATAGAAGATTTTACAAATATTTTAAAAATTAAATTAATATTAGTTTAAAACTAAGTATACATACATAAATTCATTAATCCTCATGATAATTCTTTGAAGCAGGTATCTTTCACTCATTATGTATTTCATTAGTATTGTTGTATCACTTGCATTTTTAAATATTCCTTTTTCGTTTGTTTGTTCGTTTCTTTGTTTGTTTTTGATATGGAGTTAAGCTTTTGTTGCCCAGGCTGCAGTGCAATGGTATAATCTTGGCTCACTGCAACCTCTGCCTCCTGGCTTCAAGTGATTCTCCTACCTCAGCCTCCCAAGTAGCTGGGATTACAGGCACCTGCCACCACACCAGCTAATTTTGCATTTTTAGTAGAGACAGGGTTTCGTCATGTTGGTCAGGCTCATCTGGAACTCCTGACCTCAAGTGGGCCACCTGCCTTGGCCTCCCAAAATGTTGGGATCACAGGCATGAGCCACTGCGCCTGGCCTCTATATTCTATTTTTATATCTAAATGAACTAAATAATTTTCTCTCTTGTTTAAACAGAAAAAAATGTAGGGAAAAAATGAGAACTTTAGGTTGTTAAAATATTTGAGCAATGTGCACTACAGCCAAGTACTAAATAGCAAGGATGACATTACGCATATTTTCTGAGAAATAAGATCTTTCTAGGAGATCATAAATGTTTAAGCATAAACATACCATACAGTGGCAACCAGGGCAATTCTTTATTCAACATGGAATTTTTTTCAACCTTTAGACTACTAACTACACAATCTGAATGTACTCATTAATTGCCAAGTATCAACTTTGGTTTAGAATGTGCAGATACAGCTTTTAAGCCAGATCTTAACTTTTAAGATGTTTGACCTTAAAGACCTTGAGAAGATCTTGTGACAGTAATGCACAAAAGGAAATGTTCCACAATAATTGATTTTTGTGTTCTCATTTAATCTGATTCAAATATCTCAGTCTTTACCAGGTTTTCTCCTGCTCCTCCTATTTTGTAATTGCTGTAACTTTATACAATTTTATTGTATTCATTAATCACATGTGGTGCTGAAATTTAGTTTTGCCTCAAATATCCATTCTTCCTTTCTTCCTCAAAAAAGTAAACCCCTGAGTTTTAGTTGGACAAATAGCCTTCAAGAATAAAGACATTTCTGGCCAGTTGTGGTGGCTCATACCTGCACTCCCAGCACTTTGGAAGGCAGAGGCAGGTGGATTACTTGAGGTCAGAAGGTTGAGACCAGGTTGGCCAACACGGCAAAACCCTATCTCTACTGAAAAATAAAAAATAAAAAAAATTAGCAAGGTGTGGTGGCAGCTGACTGTAATACCAGCACTTGGGAGGCTGAAGTAGGAGAATCCCTTGAACCCAGGAGGCAGGGGTTGTAACGAGCCAAGGTCATACCACTGCATCCCAGCCTGGGTGACAGAGCAAGACCCCCTCAAAATAATAATAGTAAAGATGACATTTCTTAGCTTGCCTTACAGCCAGGTGAGGCTGTCTGAGTAATTTTAGCAAATGGAACGTAAATGGAAACCATGATATGCATGCCTTTTTTAAGCATGTTCTTCACATAGACTGAAATGGAGATGTGATGTCTGGACCCTTAGCAGCCATTTTCAAACATGAAGTGATCTTGAAAAGCAGGCTTCACACAGCAAGACAACCACCTAGAAAGAAGTGAACTTTTGCCATGTGGGAAAACCATTCCAGCCAGGATCAACTGCCTTCAGACTTCTTAAACTTAAGACAGACATGATCAGCTTATTTAATCTGCTTTTTATTTTTTGTGACCTGCGATCAAATCAATTTCTCCAAAACAATATACAATTTACTATCACGTTTGATCTTTATTGCTTATAAAGTGTCTCAACAGTGTCCAGAACAACTTAGTTTTAGAGTGGCAGGCATAAATGTATGCTCAGATGATCAGAACATTGCTGAGTTTTGATCACTTATGAATTTATTTTCTGGTTAACATTTCTTATATTTTACATGGTGCCAAATGACTTTTCTTTGTTCTGAATAGTATCTGACAATGTGTAGTTCGACTGATTTTGCAGGTGAAATTCTCCTTGAAATAGTCAAGTCTGTTGTGTGCCTACCTCATAACGTTTTCTGGAACTGTACTTGTGTGAACCACGTGAAAATAAATTCACATGCAAAAGATCAACCATTTTGTATTCACAAGTTAGGAAGGTGGGATGGAGATATTCAGTTGTTCAACCTTAAGGCTGAAGAAGACCTTGGCATCTGTAGATCCTATGGAACTGCTAAGTTCAGCTTAAGGAAGATCTCCTTTAACAAAGGCAAATCACTACAGGCATAGAGACGAATCCCAACAAGACAACTTTGTCAGCTTTGCTACAGGCCTTAATGTCATTTGAACAGAAAGGCCTGTGATGTTTTATCTTGACTCCATGACTGGTTATGTGGATAAATCACTGTGAATTAAACCTTAATCAAGTGTTTAATCAAGCTCAATCCAACTATAGCTCTATAAAACCAGTCTTGCTTTTATTCCAATTTTTTAATATGGTAAGCAGCTGATTGAACTCTGGAAAATTCTAGATGATTTTCCTAATTTATCATATAATATAACAAAAAGAAAAATAATTCATCCCTACCTAATTTTACATAAAATTTTAAGTATTTAAAAATTTGCATTTTGAGGTATTTATACCTAAAGGCCTTTGGAAAAAAAAGTGACTGAATATTTCCTTCTTGGATGAAGAAACAAATTTTCCTTTTACAAAAAAAGAAAAAAAAATCAGATTTGGGAGGCAGTCACCAGGGACAGCTTCACTTGGAAAGAAACTTTTTGAGAAAGTTCCAAGTGACTGAGAAAAGAGAATTATAATGGAATTTGTGCCACAACTTTTATTCTGACAGAGGGGCTATTCATCCTATGGAATTCTTTTAAAATCACTGACCTGAACAATATGCTTCTGAGAATGTTTTCCTGCTTAGCTTATAAAGATATTATTATGTATCTATGATACAATCACTAGAAAATGCTGCCTCTGGGGCATGTATTGTCCCTCTAATTATCACAGTTGATTGTAGAATTGATATACCTGATACACTTCAAGGTATGACAGGAAAGCAGATACAATCTTTTAAGCAAATGGCACCTTCTGTCTTCATACTGAAATCTGTTGTTATATATAGTACTTGTATCAATTAAAGGATTGCCTATAGGCAGAACTTTTTAGTTTAAATGGGCAAACATAATGGTAACAGGGTTAAAATTAGGTTTCTCTAGTTATTTGTGATTTTTTGATATTAAGACAAATCTATTTTCAATAATAATCATTAGTTATAATCTCTGATACAAATTACTCCTTGGAAACTCAGTTTCCTGTCTGTAAAATTGAGCAAGAAATATTTCCCGTCTAACGCCCTGCTTAACTAATTTCTATCTATTAGTGTTATTTTAGAATCCATGCAATTCTAAAGCCCAGAGCCATAAGTAAGAGAAATGCATATTTTATTACGCCAATTTTCCTTATTTTGGTTGTGAAACTGAAGAAGAGTAACTCAATAAAGCTAACCAACTATAAGCAAATCATAGGCTTCATCTGTTACTTAGGTCTTCTTAATTATTCAAACTATTTGGGAAGATCACAGATTAGGTTAATGTAAAACAGCCGTGAAACTAAAATTTCTTTACATTTGGCTTTGGAATGTGTTTGATTCTTACATTTGAAAATCGGTGTGTCTGGTGGTCTAATATTCACCTCAAAGAAAATGATGAAGATGGATCGAGAAGCTGTGGCTCTGGCACAGAGAAAGATGCCCAGTTCCTCCCATCCTGCTTCTCTGTCCAGCTCTTCCTTTAACCCACGCAATGGTTAAAAAAAAAAAAAAGAAAAAAGAAAAGAAAAGTCTGCTTTCCCTTAACTGATGAAAAATTTGTGCACTCTCCAAACTTCCTTAAGTAAGGAGGTGGCTAAGTATTTGAGCTTCAAAGGACTTCTCTGCATGCAAACTAAGTAGAGGAAATTGAAATGTCTAAAATGCTATAATTAAGCAAATGCAATACCAACTGCATTGAACTTGAAAGCTAGCTTGTTATGGTATAAGCTCAAATTCTGATAAACCACCCAAGGAAAATACTGATTAACAGTAGTGTGCTTTGAATATGTATGAGGCATAGATCTGAATATAACAAAACAAAGCCTGCACCACTAATTTTATTATTTATTTGGAAATATAAATGTATTTTTAAGTGAGTTTCTAAAGAGCTGATGTAGTAATAACATTAAGCTGGAAAGATTTTTCTTTTGAGGGAAAAGAACCACTTTTAGGAAATTCTCAAATTCTTTCATTTCAGATAAAATATTTAATGCTTAATTTGAATGTGATAGAAATTAATTTAAATAAGGCACATTAAAGTTCATCTAAATAATAAAACCTGCTATGTATTTTAAAACCACACATGAATCTCTGGCTAATAAAAGTGAAATTAACTATTCTTAAAGGAGAAGCTGGTATTTAAGTAGAACAAAGGTGTCAAATCTGATCTTTAGAAAGCATAGAGGCTATAGTAGGACAGTGTTTTTGTATTTTAAGATATCAATTGTAGAATTACTTTTAAAACGGTTATTTCTACAAAGATTTATAACAGAGCTTCAGAGAAACTTGATACAATTTAATTATACAGTGATTTTCAACATTCTACAAAAGAATGGGCCGCAGTATTAATAGGTATGATGTGGGATCTGTGTCCTGGGTCAAATATGGAATTGTATAAAGTTAAACATGTTTCATTATACATTTGTTATCTATTGCTACATAATAAATCCCCCCCAAATTTAGCAGCTTAACTGGATGGGTCTGAATGAAGGACTCACATGAGGTTGCAGTCAAGATGCCTTCCAATACCACAGTCATCTGAAGGCTTAAATGGTGTTAAAAGAAAAACTTCAGCCGAATTAAATTTAGTTGAGTAATAAACAATTTGAGATTTGGGCAGCCCCCAGAATCACAGCAGATTCAGGGAAAACTCCAAGGCTGCCTCATGGTCAGAACAAAATTATGGACAAAAACCACTCAAATAACGCACAAAAATCGGAAGTGAGGTACAGAAACAGCTGCATTGGTTACAGCTCGGCATTTGCCTTATTTGAACACAGTTGGACCACTCAGTGAAGGTTAAAGTATCGCTGCTGGGATTAGCCAAGACTCAGCTGTTGTTACATGCACATACTCCTAAGTTAGGTTTTCAATCTTGTCTACCTATTAAGCTAGGTTATGGTTCATTCACCAGGACTCAAATATAGACGTAAGGAGTCCCTCTCAGGCCATATTTACTTCACTTTACAGTGAGTATGGATGATCCACTTCCAGAATAGTGCACTCCTGTGGCTGTTGGCAGGGGCATTCATTCTTTGCCATGTGGGCTTCTCTTTGAGACATAGCCATTGGCTTCTTCCAGAATGAGGGACCAAGAGAGAGCAAGGAGGGGGCTGCCATGCCTTTTATAACCTAGTCTTGGGAGTCACACACTGTCATTGCTATCACAATCTATTCACTAGAATTTGGTCACTAAGTTTAACCTATATGTAACGGGAAGGGGAATAAACTCAAATTCTTGGAGGGATAAGTCAAAGAATTTGTGAATGTATATTAAAACCACCACATATCTCGACTACTTTGTATGCTAATGTGAATCCAGTAGTATACATACCATTCCCCAAGCACATTTGACCACTGAACTCATTTTTGTGGATAATTTTGCAGAACCAGTGTTCCATTGAAAACACTTTGGGAAACACTGGTTTGACACTGCCATCACAAAGAAAAACATATGTATTTCTTCAAGGCTACAGTGTATCTTATTATTAGCTTATTATCCTGGTGCTAGGTATAGATTTCTAGATCTTAAATAAATATAGACTTTACTCGGTGAGTGTTTACTATCTTCTGTGTGCCAGTCACTGTGCTAATAGTTGGCTGTTTAAGGCCAAATAAGAAATTGTCTTTGCTCCTGACCAGCCAACAAATGAGTTCCAAGGTATAACAGCTACAGTGAGGCAATGGCAAAGATGTGTAGCATACATTATGTGTCTTGCACAGTTTGAAGTGATTTTCACATTTTGACTCATTTAATCCTCACAATATCACTAATGAGATAGATCCCTCTTTTACAGATAAGAAAACTGAGGCTGGGATAAGGTAAATAACTTGCTTGAGATTCCACAACTACTAAATGTCAGAAATAAGATTTCAATCAAGGTGCAGTCTAGCTGTGAAGTTTAGCTCATAGTGTTAAAAACATGCCCTGCTGAGTGCTATACTACCAGATGCTTGTAGGAACAAAAGGAAAGTTGCAAAAAGCTGTAATCAGGGACTAGATGAACAATGATGAACAGTGGAGGTGACATTTGAGGCAGGCAGGCTTTAAAAGGTAACCAAGAGTTAGCCAGATGGAAAAGAGGAAAGGCAATTTAAGCCTTAGGACCCAGTGTTCCCAAAGGCACAGAGTCCTGTCCTGGGTTGTGGGTTTAGAGACCACTGGTGTGAATAGGGAACACCAAGAATGACAGAGGGTCCTGGGAGATGAGGCTCCAAAGTTAACATTAATGGCTCGGGAAGTAAAATTTAGAACCACAGTGTTATTTAGCTATTATCTGCAAATGTTTAATGTTAATATCCACCTTTGCAAAGAGTGATTCACCAAGCCAGGGATATCTGGCTAAGAGAGCCTTGAATACCGGGTGTGGTGGACACTGGGATGCACCACCCAGAACCCCTTTCAGGGATGAAGAACATACTCTCCCAGCTGCTGGGAGCACTGCCAGCACAGAGCCCTCAGCTGTTAGCTCTCCATGGGGATTGTGTTGGCTGAAGACAGCTGCCTCACCCAAGGTCACGCCCCTTTTCCAAGATGCTTGCATCCAATAACTGAACCGTGTTGGGGTAGAAAATCCAACCTCTCACCCCAGCTCAGGACAACACAGCTACAGAGGTCATCCCAGCTTCAGAGTCAGCCACAGTGTCAGTTGAGACTGCATCACAGCTTGATTCTCCCTCTGCCTAATCTTGCTTTTGCCTCTTCTCTTCTGCAGGTGGAGATCCTTAGAGGCTTCATAATAAATTTCTTGACCTCTAATTTCCAGTTCCCTCCTGGGGAACTCAACCAGTGACAGTTGGCATCAAGAATGGTTAAGGAGGCAGATGCTGGGATGGAATTTAGAGCTCTCGACAGGCAATTCAAATCGTATCACTGGGGTAGGTGATGAACAGGCAATCTATGGTACAAAGTAGCAATACACTGGTTAACACCTATGCCAGTGGTAAACTGGGATGATGTTCTTACCAGTGACCCGTGGAAGTGAAAGTATTACCTGGTGTGAAGCTTTAGAAAGGTGTAGGAAAAAGTAACTAGAGGCTGATGGAATTGGTTTGCTATTCCTAAGCATGATTAACGCTCTGAAAAAAAATTACGATAAAAAGACACAAGTTTGACAAAAAAGCTAAAATTGACTAAAAGCTAAATGTGAAAGCCGGAAAGAGTCTGTTAGCATAGAGAGGCTCTCACCTTGTGGAGGACAAAGAAGGATGAGGTTCAGATGCAGGACTTCATCCCTATAGTAGCAGAGCTCAAAAATTTAAGCTCTCGAGCGCAGCAGATTCCTTATGCCAAGGTCAGGGCCCTGACTGGGTGGGAGCAGGGGAGTGACTCTGGCACATGGATGGGACATCTGGCTTAGTGTTCATGAGAATCATCAATTCACAGACTGCCGGGTGTGGTGGCTCATGCCTGTAATCCCAGAACTTTGGGAGGCCAAGATGGGAGAATCACTTGAACCCAGGAGATCGAGACCAGCCTGGGCAATATAATGAGACCTCATCCCTACAAAAAATAAACAACATTAGGCAAGCATGCTGGTATGCACCTATGGTCCCAGCTACTGGGAGGCTGAAGTGGGAAGATCACTTAAGCCCATGAGGTTGAGGCTGCAGTGAGCTATGATTGCCCTTCTGTGTTCCAGCCTAGGTGACAGGGCAAAACTCTGTTTTTTTTTTTTTTTTTTTTTTTTTTTTAAAAGACAGAAAGAAAGAACAAAAGAAAGAATGAAAGAAAAAATGGAAGGAAGGAAGGAGGAAGGAAGGAAGGAAGGAAGGAACTTCCTGAACCTACTGAGCCTGAACAAGGGGCATAGTCTTCCCAGTTAAGGACTATCACATTTCCTTGCTCCATGCTGGGCCAATAGCTAGGATTCCCTCACAGTATAACCCAGCTGAGGACATGTTGAACCTGACATGAGAGGAAAGGGACGAGGCTCCAAAGAGCTGGCAAAGGGGCAGGGGCTGGATGAGGTGCACAGGTCTGGACTCTGTGAATTCTTCATCAACAGTGGTGAAATGTAAGGTTAGATAAGGGAGAATTTACCCAGGATATAGGATCAAACACCTTGGCAAGGACCCTGGGAATGGTATAAACACACCGCTAAGATGACTCTTAGAAAAAGTAACGTATTACTAAGCAGACATGTGTATACCTGCCAGAATTGCCATGGTAGATGGTATGAGGAGAGATTTCAAAGCTTAAGGAAATTGACATGTTGGAGTGAGTATACTGTGTAAGGCCAGGAAACCACCAGAGGCCCTGGACCCTCAGAAGGCCTGGGAGGAAGTGAAGCACCATTTGCCAAGCAACAAGGGTTATGCCATTAAGAGGGGCATCAGCAGCCCTAAGAAGTTCAGTAGTGGCTGTGCCCTGTAGGTTAGGGCTGATGGTAGGAGATGCCATCCCTGATAGCAATGGGGGTGATAAGACCACACGGTGGACATGATGATCACAATCAGGGGCAACGTCATAAAGGCAGTCAGAGGGGTCTCTGACTAGAATGTTATGGAATTGTCAGTAGAATACAGTGTCCCTAAGGGCAAAATAGATGGGCAGCCAGCAAGGGTACTGCTCAATCCATAAAATCAAAAGAACTGAAGGATGAATGGTCAGGAGACTGAGGGCAGTTATCCCAGCAAAATGTTTCTGAACCTAAGCCAGTTTTTCAGCCTGGTACTCAGTGACTGAAGAAGTCAAGTCTCCAGGAGGGAGGACTCTCCAATATCCGCGCAAATGAACACAATAATGGCTCTCCTTTCCTTCCCTAAAGAAGCTTATGGCCATTTAGTAGAGAAAGGGGACATTGTGGTGCAGAGACCCAAAGCATTGCCTTGTCTCCTGGTTAGCATGTGGTCACATGGGGGCCAAGTAGGAAATGGGGTCTTGGTTTGGGTCCACTGGGACAGCAGACCACCCCCCTGCTCCAGTGGTCCTTTTTCTGGCCCTCAGATACACAACTGAGGAAATAGATTTACCTGGCCGTGAAATTTACATTGGACTCTTGGTTAATATGATGTTATGTATTTGTCTGAATTAAAAGAGTTAATACATGTGAAGAACTTACTTCCAGCCACTAGTGAGTACCATAAAAGAATCTGAACAATATTGAATTGTTATTACTATTGTTAATATCAGATGAAAAATACTTGGTCTCATACCACAGCTTATAGAGCACCCAGGTTTGATTAGGTAACGCAGTGTTTTCAACTTTTAAAATTAGTAACATTTAAAAAACCAGGGTGTTACAAAGCTTGGATGACCGTAGCTACTGGATTCACTTTGTCACTTGGCGCAGTCAGCAAGCACCTACTGTGGCATCGGCATCGTGTCCAGTTTACCGCACTCCTCCTCGCTCCCTGTTGCTCCCGTCACTGATGGAGTGCCAAAAGCTATTTAACATAGTGCTTGTGCTATGGTCTTTTCTCATAACTGCCTGCTTTCCTTTTTCTTTGCTTCAATTTTCCCAGTCCCCGTGGGCATTTCAGTCTGTGTGTCTTTCACAAAGCACAGCATTTGCAAATTGAAAGGGACCTAACAGTGTTGTATCATTTTTCCTCTGTTCTCCTTTTTGCTTCTTTTGCTGCATGATTATTGAAACAAAACTGCTTCCTTCTTTAGACAATATGGTCTGAGTAGAGGCTGCAGCCTGGTAACCTACCCCTCCTGGGAAGAGAGTGTGTGGCCTCCTTGCCTAGTAACCTCACTGACTTTTCTGAGCTTACTCATTGTTGCACATATAATTTCTAGTAGTGAATTGGAACAGACATAAGGCTGTTTCACGGAACTTGAGAATTTTTACACTTACTCACAGCCCATCCCCCAAAATAGCCCTCCACTCTACAATTACTTTTACATTCATGAAATTGAGTAGGTAAAAGTTGAAATATCTTTTAACAAGAATTTAGGGCTGTGCATTTTTTACAGTTCCAAACGAAAAGTAAGTTTGTTAATTTAGAAGAAAGCTGTTGTTGATGTTCTGTAGTTGAAAATTATTATGTAAATAATTATCAAAATAATTTTTAACTCCTTACTATGTTAGTATTTAGACAGCCTATGGGAAATGATATTCACTCTAACTTTCATAAGGCAGCTTCTCTTTTCTATTATCTTCTTGGGAAGATTTATGTATTGGGATTGAGGAGGACAAGTTTGGCACCCAATTCCTTGCGGAATATTTATATTTAATTCCAGGAATGTCTCTAAGTTTTTATTGTGTTTTCATTTAAAAAGGCTCTGTGACTTATCTTCATCTTTCATTTAAGTAGCAATTGGTTAGGTTTTCTTCTTTCTTTCTTTCTTTTTTTTTAAAGATGCAGGGTCTTGCTATGTTGCCCAGGCTGGTCTTGACCTCCCGGCCTCAAGCTATCTTACAGCCTCGGTTTCCCAAAGTGTTGGAATTACAGGCATGAGCCACCATACCTGGCCAGGTGAGTGTTTTAAAGTACTTAGCACATTCAGAAAATACTCCAAAAATATAGTTGCATTTGGTTTATTGACTGATTTTGCATCAATAGGTTATGAGGAGAAACCAAACTTCTACCTTCGTTTTTTCACTGCTCTGAAAATTTGATTTCTGGATTCCTTCCCCTCCTCCCCCAAATGAAATATTGGTAATTTCTCTAGCTTTTCCCATTGTTATTGGGTTATAAACAAATCGTTCGTTCATTTGGGCATTTAAAATGATCCAACGTAATTATTACATAGTCCAGCACACTGTAACCAAGCTTTAGATAATTTAGAGCTTTCCATGTAAACATTAGTTGGTCATGGGCATTGCTGTTTTATTCCCCTTCTTCACTTCCTTTCACCTCTCCTCTTCCCTCTAGCTGCTGTTTCTGACCCTTAGAGGGTAGATCAAGGTATAGAGGAGATGAAAGGAGGAGCTGCAACATGGCGTTGGTGACCCTGGGAAGGCAGATGCTCAAAGTTGATTCTTTCTCTCAGGCGGGCTATTGCTGGCTCCTCAGTGATCCTTGGCCAGAGGTCTCTGACTGCCACCATAGCTGTCCAATTAATGTTGTCCCTTTGGAGGACTTTTGGGTGCCTACTCCATTGTTAGGGTCACACTGTTCCACCAGATCACTTAGCCTCTTGGATAGGACCACTTTTAAGACATGCCCATGCCGGCTTTCTTTGACCTGAGCTTCCTTTGCTATCAGTGAAGGTGAAGTTTGCTCCCACGGCAGCCTTCTTTATTCTGTGATCAGACACAGTGCTGTGGTCATACCCATAGACTTTTTACCCTTACTGTCCTTACTGGGTCTCAGACCCAGTCCTTATGCTCCTATATTCCAAGTGGTACATGTAAGTTGTCTGAGAGACCCTCTTCGAGTTCCTGTTATTCAAGAGGACCTCTCAGACAACTTACATGTACCACTTGGAATGTAGAATCCAACAATGTTTTTCCATGGAAATTCTCTTTCCACCTCTTCCAACTCAACTGGAAGTTGATGCTGACCAACTTGGTCATCCCCTTTGCAAGTCCCACACAGGTGCCCTAGCACTCCACATTTTAATATGGGTTGCTGAGGACCTCTTTTCTTATTCTTGGATTTTTGGTGCCTCCATCAAAAATAAAGCAGAATGACTCCAGTTTATTAACATCCAGTGACATTAGTTAATCCTCTTGACTCAGGCTCAGTGGTGTACTCGAGCTGGTTGTTAACAATGGCTACTATTGAAGTTTAAATGACACAAAATTACAATTAAATAAATTATATTACAAAGAA
This sequence comes from Cebus imitator, assembly GCF_001604975.1. NCBI lineage: Eukaryota > Metazoa > Chordata > Mammalia > Primates > Cebidae > Cebus > Cebus imitator. Next base: position 440,392 of record NW_016107877.1, on the reverse strand, counting down.
AGGTAACAAATACTCAAAGGTCATCACTTCCTAATTATTTCACTCCATTTTACTGTTAACTTTACTCTTGGGATTATTTATGTCTATTGTATCTGTATGGTTATATATATATATATAATAAATATATATATATATATAACCATACAGATACAATATGTATATATAATATGATGGTGTTATATATATATATATATATATATATATATAACCATACAGATACAATATATATATAATATGATGGTGTACCACTGCACACTTATTCCCAACTCTGCATTCAGTGACCTCACTTTGGTAGCTTGAAATTGGTTGTGGTAGGAGTATTTATACCAAAGAAATTGGCAAATGCACCAAATGGGTTCTCCCTGCTTCCAAGCCTGTTGTTAAACATTAACCAATTCACCACTGCTCAGGACCCACTCTTCAAAGATGTTAAGAACTAGCAAGATAACAGATGCTATCCAAGGTAAAGCAGTTTGTTTCAGTATAAAAGGGCTGTTTTGTAACAACTAACACTTCCTGGGATCAATAGAGTCAGCATTTTCAAACAAGGTGTGTCTCACTCTCCAATGTATGCAATTCTTGGGAGATCAAATTGGTTCCTCTTCACAGGTATACACCCTTAATACATTTTCAAGTAAAAATCTGAGATTAGAGAAAGAAGCTCCTGCAGCTGCACATTCCTTGGCAGCCCACATCGTAAATGCTTTTGCAAAAATGCCTCACCCAATTTTTTAAACTGTTCTGGGCTACATTTAATAGATGACGAAAATAATGACTTTTAAATATGCCACTGCACAATTAGGCCACTAAAGCAACTGAGACACTTTGGGAAGCTTGAGCCTAGGAAACAATACAAAAAATACCTGCAGGGAAAAAAAGCAAAATATCTGCAGGAAAAAGGTGGATGTTGAAGGTCAAAATTTGCATCTACCCAGTCAAAATGAATCAATGTGAATGACACTGCAAAAGAAACAACCTCTCATTTCTCATTCAATAGTATACATTTCAGCATTAAATAATCTCTCTATTTTGTTTTTCTTGAGCAGAGGCAAGGAAGCACTAATGGTACATTGTTTCTCAGAAATGGGGAGAGCAGAAACATTTAGAACACATTCTCTAAAAGTGGAGTATTTTTCACAAATTATAGAAGGAATATGTTGTGATGTTTGTTGAAAATATGAGAAAATTTAAAGAAAACAGGTGTGAAGGCAAAACTGTGAGACATACAGAGAGAATTGTTGATGAAGGGGCTTCCTTTATGAACTTGACCTCCCCCTGGCCTGACCATGCCCCAGGCTTTCATACATCGATATTTGAAGCTGGAAATATCTTTTCCATCTGCCCTAGAAGTATTTCCAGGTAACCAATGTGACCATGTCCTTTCTGATCAGCTGCCCCCTGTGCTGAACTGGGTGTTTAACATTTTGAATATCACTGATATGGTTTGGCTCTGTGTCCCCACATAAATCTCATATTGAATTGTAATTCCCAATACTAGGGGAGGGACCAGGTGGGAGGTGATTGGACCATGGGGATGGATTTCCCCATGTTATTCTCCTGATAGTGAGTGAGTTCTCATTAGATCTGATAGTTTAAAAGTGTGTGGCACTTCCCGCCTCATTCTTTCTCCCCTTCTCACCATGGTAAGACATGCCTGCTTCCCCTTCACCTTCTGCCATGATTGTAAGTTTCCTGAGGCCTCCCCAGCCATGCTTCCTGTACAGCCTGCAGAACTGCAAGTCAAGCAACCCTCTTTTCTTCATAAAGTTCCCAGTCTCAGGTAGTTCTTTATAGCAGTGTGAGAATGAACTCATACAATCACCATTGCATAGCACTTTGTATTCCACAGGAACTTCTGTGTTCACCATTTCAGATGAACTTCTCAGCTTCTCTTTCAGAGCTAACAAGTATATTCTTTAAAAACATATTACCCCAGTGTTCTGGGTCAGTATCTGGTGGAGTAGCATACAGAAGCTGAATTTGCCATCGCCTGAGTGCAGGTCCAACAGAGCATGGTAGAAAGGGCACGTATTAGTTTTCTATTGCAGGGTAACAAATTCCCACACACTCAGCAGCTTACAACAGCACCCATTTATTATTTCACACTTTCTGTAGGTCAGAAATGCCAGCATGACAATCCCAGGTTCTCTGCTCAGGGTCTCACAAGCCTGAAATCAAGATGTTGGCCATGCTGTGGCTCTCGGCTGGAGCTTAGGGTCCTCTTTCAAGCACATCCACAATGTTGGTAAATTCCGTAACTCATGGCTGTAGGACTGAGGTCCCAGGTTCATGCCAGCTGTTGGCAAGGGACACTGTCAGCTCTCAGAGATAACCCTCAGGTCCCAGCTGTCGGGTCCTCTCAAGGCAGTTGTTTTCTTCAAAGCCAGCGGGAGAATATTCCTGACTTCTGCCAGAATGTAATGACAGGAGTGGTTATCCCATCATATTCAAAAGTCCCACCCATACTCAAGGGAATAGGATCACATAGGAGGCAGACACTGAGGAGTGGGAATCTTGGGAGCTGTCTTAGAATTCCATTTCCACAGGGCACAAGCCTCCTAAACACAGAATCAACTCTCAACTGGCCACTGACTAGCTTTGTGACTTAAACCTCTCTGCACCTCATGTTCCTCCAGATTAGGGCGATACTGCTCCCTCAGAGACATTCTGAATAAATAAAAGTACTAACATCTGGACAGTATTTAGCACATTTAATTCATTCAATAAATGCTTTCTCCCATACTTGCCACCGAATGTACGCATCACAGCATGCAGGTACTCCGGGTCAGCTCAACGTTTCTTATAAGTTTCAGAGCAGCATGTTACAAACTATGATATTCAACTTTGTGTATTAACAATGAAATGCAGAAAGCAAAAAAAGATGATGAACTCATTTTACTTATGCTATCTTTGATGAGAATTTCCTGTATCAGGTGCTGCTCATGTTATCCCATTAACCCTAAAAATCCTGCATGGAAGATGTTATTATCCCCATTTAACAGGTGAGGAAACTGAGACCCACAAAGGTTTCCAATGTACCCAAATGCACACAGTGAATAAGTGGCCGAGTTCATGACTGGGAGTCTCAGCTTGTAACAGAACATCCCACCAAAGAGCCATTGATAAATCAAGGGGGGAGAGAGAGAGAGAGAGAGAGAGAGAGAGAGAGAGAGTGTGTGTGTGTGTGTGTGTGTGTCTGATTCATCAGGAAGGAATGCAAAGAATTTCCTTTCTCCTCAGGGAGAAGGCTGGGCCCCTTTACCTTCAAACAAGAGTGCACAGATTTTAAAATGTTGCAAAGGGCCATTGATTTTCATTGGGAGAGAAAAGGAGCTCAAAGAATATTTTATGAATAAGGATTCAAGAAAGCAGGAGCTGGAATTAGTGATGGCAACCTAGTTCTCTCACCATTTGATGCTAGTTTTAAGGTAAAAAATAATCTTTTGTTGTTGCAATGTCATTATTTCCACATTTTTAAAAAAGCTTGAAGAAAGGAACCACACACACTGGGGTCTATCAAAGGGTGGAGTGGGAGAGGAGGGAGTGGATCAGGAAAAATAACTAATGAGTACTAGGCTTGATGCCCTGGTGATGAAATAATCTGCACAACAAACCCTCATGACACAAGTTTACCTGTGTAACAAACCTCCACTTGTACTCCTGAACTTAAAATAAAGGTTCAAAAAAAAAAAGCTTGAAACCAGAAAAAAGGTCAATGGCAGGCACAACGATCAATTCTCAATTAAAACAAAAACCTGAACAAATCTTCCCACCCAGGGGATTATATGTCTGACGAAAATTTCCAATGGAAAACAGAAGGTATATTTATTTAGAAAGATTACTCCATAGCTCTCAAAAAGGGGACAGGACTTAATAATTGGATTGATGCAAAGTTGATGCTGCAGAAATAATTCTTCTATTATTTTTAAAGTTTCTTTTGTTTTGCTTTTATTTGTCTTGTAAGAATCACTCAAATATGTGTAATGAATTAGAGAGGCAATCAGGCTGATACAAAAGGTATGGCAAGAAAAAGAAAGTATTAAAGTGGTTTTCTATTTTTTCTTTTTCAAAATTTTGATTAAATATTATTAATGTATTTGTCAAAGAAAACTAGTCACAATTTTATATATTATGCCCATTTTCTGATGTAAAGAATTGGTATTATGCTTCATACATTATGCTTAGAATGATTTTCTTTTGTTAAAATTCTACAATAGTTTTATTTTTTATATACATATTTAATTTTATTCATGGAGTATAGTGTGATGTTTTGATATAGGTGTACACCATGAAATGATTTCTTTAGTTAAAAGATTTTCTGAAAAAGGAGAAAAGGAATGTAGGTAACACTTTAATAACATAACTATACTTTAAAAAATGAAATAAAGAGAAAATGAACAGGAATTTTTTTTCTTTTTTGTCTTCTTCTTCTTCTTCTTCTTCTTTTGAAATAAAAACTGTGTCTCCACTTGAGCCCCAGAGGTCTAGGCTGCAGTGAGCTATGATCGCACCACTGCATTCCAGCCTGGGTGGCAGAGCCAGACCCTGTCCCTAAAAAAAAGGCAACAAAAAAACAAACAAAACACCCTGCATCACTCTGGCAATAGATGTCCCTGCAAAAATAAAAAGCAAAAATTGTTCAAACAGATCTCAAAGTTATTAAATAAGAGATGGAAATCTTTGAAGCTGAAGGCATCAGAGGAAAATATTTGGAAATGGGATTATTACCATCTCTTCATCACTTCACCAACTGGTATAAAGTCAGAAACAGCTTTTTAGCAGCTGGCTCACTTAAATCGCATGTATAGATGATTTAGTTGCAAAGAATAATGAACATGCTGGATTTTAAAATATGTTCATAGGCTGCAATGCGAACTCAATAGTCATAAGATAAAATTGAGTTCTTTGCTTGGGTGCAAATATTAATAGCTAACTGTATGAACCAAGAGATAGACACATGAGTTAGCAATGATATGAAGTAGACAGAAATTGTGTTGCTGATAGATTTTCATTTTCTCTTCTTCCTTGATGATAAAATCTGGATTTTATTTGGAGCAGCAATGTGCTAGAACTGTATTTTCCAGTTCCATGGAGAAAGGTTTGGCCATGAGATTTAAATGGAATTTTTTGCATATAAGTTTAAAAATAGCTATTTAAAGGATTTTTACTCATTTGGAAGGTGTGTCTCTTTTGCTCTTGCCCCTCCCCTTCTTCCTGCCTGGGACATAGATGTAATGGCTGGAGCTCTAGCACCCACATTGTGTCATTGATAATAAACGTGAGTAAGGGTGGCAGAGGAGGAAGACAAGAGAGCACCGAGTCCTTGATGATATTCTGAAGCAACTGTTCCAACTCTGGACTAGACTACCGCAGGAATTTCTTTATATGAAAAAATAAGCTCTTAACTAGTTATTCCTCTTGCTGGGTATCTGTTACTAGCAGAGGAGCTGAATTCCTGATACTGGTCAGCAATACAACATGATTATGAAAACGGCCCAACTGATTTAAGACTGCATTAATAAATGAGTTATACCAAGGTTAGAATAAACAAAACAAGACACAAACGTGAAACAGCAACCACAAAAACTGACTGATGTGAGTCTCCCTCTACCACAATACTCCAAGAAAAGGCAAAAATTATTTTCTTTAAGTCTTCTGAGGGGAAATGATGTTGGCTGATCCAGATTTGGAGAAATAAAATTGGAGGGTAAAGACAGAAAAGGCTGGTCCTGGGAAGGGGGAGATTCTACAAGCCTGAGAAGGGAATGGAGGAAGCTTTGCTTTATAGCACCCAAGTCACAGGATCTTGGAAAGAAATGACTACATGGTACACTGAGGAAGGCTGGGCACCCAGCATCAAGGGTTTCATTTTAGTTTTGGCAAAGACCCTAAAGCCCAAACCTGGAGTGAAAAGAGCAGGGTCTCTTGTCTTTACATGGACCATACAGGGCTTGGACAATGAACCTCTCATGGGGGGTTATGATGGCCTGAAGATAAGAGGCACATTCCTCAGTTTTCAGGACCCACATAATACCTTCTCAAACTCAATCCTACTTTTATGTGACCCTAAAGAGGCAATACTGAATAAAGGACATTGAATTTTTCATCAGCATGGTGAGACAAGGCACATGGCTAAATTTAATTTGATTTAGAAAAGTACAGGGACTTTCCTGCATCTGTATATGATGAAATAAACTTGCTACTTTTACAGTGTGATATCTTTCATTGGCCACAGTACTTCATGGGAGACCAAAGAGCACAAGGAGATAGTGTGGTAAGGCTGATTGCCTTCAATAGGCATGTCCCCTTCTTCTAAAGCAACAGTACCTCCAAGTTTTAGGAAGGCATATGGCCCTCTAGAACACTTGGAGGTACTGTAGCTAAGATCAGTGAAATAGAGGCAGAGGGGCCACTTCTGGACACACTTCCTAAGGGACAGCATGCATGCGCTCTTTTGCCCTTTTTTTCCCCTTTCCTCTACCCTGCTGCTTAGAACTTGGGTGCTACCACTTGGATCTTGAGATGCAAGTCAAGTATGGGAGAGCAACAAGTTGGCCAGAGCCTGGGTCTTTGGTATTATGGAGCTCCAGTCTGTGGTATCTGGAGGTAAATCACCTATCTGAAATTTTACACAGAGAAATATACTACTATATTTTTTAAACCACTTGATGTTAGGTTTTTGGTCACTTGTTGCAAAAATCTAACTACAGAGTTTAGTTATCTAAGTACAGAGGTTTGAGGGAATTCACAATTACATCAGGCCAGGTATGGTGGCTTTAGGACTTTGGGACGCTGAGGTGGGAGGATCACTTGAGCCCAGAATTTGAGACCAGCTTGGGCAACATAGTGAGAGATCTTAATTCTACCAAATACAAAATTAAAAATTTAGCCAGGCATGGTGGTGTGTGCCTGTGTTCCCAGGTACTCAGGAGGCTGAGGAAGGAGGATCACTCTAGCCTAGGAGGTTGAGGCTGCAGTGAGCTATGAACTCCACATTGCACTCCAGCCCGAGTGACAAAGTGAGAGAGATTCTATCTCCAAAAAAATTCAGTTATGTCAGAGTGTTGAAGGTACGTGGTCTACTTGGCCTTAAAGGAGAGATCACTCAGAGGGAGAAGGTAGCTATTTTCTAAAACCTGAAACATCTTGAAGAACACACATAAGCGTTATTCTGTGTGGCTCCAAGGGGTAAATCCAGCACCATGGGAAAAGATTCTAGGGAGATACATGTGGGCCAAATACAGGACGAATATCACTTTTGATACATTTTTGTTACTCTGATGAGTATCACCTTTAATTTAGGCCAGTTTCTAATCTGGACACTGTAATTGGCTCTATTCCCTGATATGATTGATTAATTTAATCAAAACATCCCTTGGATTGTGAGCTTGGTGAGGGGAGGGAAAGCATACCCCCCTCACTTACCATAGTGCCTAACCTTTAGCCAGTGCTGGATAAAGGTTTGTTATGTGGGTTAAAGGACAAAGCATAACAGGTAGGTGGGGTGACAAGAGAAGAGATCTTTGAGGACAGTCCCTCTTGCAGCAGCAAGCAGAATTTCATTGCTATTTAAGTTCAGCTCTTTTTCTTGTTTAGTAACGTTAAGGCAAAATCTACCTAAATAAAGGGATCCAAGAGCGAGTGGCCATTATCGTATAACAAGTATGGGATGGTAATGATTGTAGGGAAGAGAAAGGGAAGCTCATCTGCTTTTCCCAATGTGTGTGCACATATGTGGAAATACCTAAGGAGAAACACACCAGGAAATATGGTATAAAACCTTTACCACAATGGCTTTCAGGTATGTAGACATTTCAGCCACATTGCAAACTATGTCATCTTGATCCCATTCAGAAAATTTGGACTTCGCAAGTAAAACTATATCAGATGTTTGGCTCACAATCAATTTTCTTTGTATTCCTTTTATCTCAAAAGCTAATTTAGGCATGCCCTGCTTTAAGGGAGCCAAATGCAGTATACTGAAACCCAAATTTGACAACACATAAATTATGGGGTGAGAATTTACATTACAAAAAGATTCTGAATGCTAACTTCTCAGGAGATAGGCAAAAGTTGAAACTAGAGTCATTTTATTATAATAAAATCAAAACGTCTCCAAAATTATGAAGTAAACCAATGAGAAAACATTATTTTGAGACAGTGTCTCACTCTGTCGCCCAAGCTGGAGTGCAGTGGCAGGATCACAGTTCACTGCAGCCTCAATCTCCCTGGACTCAGGTGATCCCACCTCAGTCTCTGAAGTAGCTGAGAGGAAAATACTATTTCAAGGAAACACATTCACTTGAGATATCCTTGTTATTAGACCAATTAGTGCCAACAGAAGTGACTAGATGTCTTTGGAGTCTGGCAAGAAAGAAAAATCTATGATACACATGGCTATTGTCTAAAGGGAATTCTCTCTGTGTTATATGGAGGAAATTATTATTTTACATAAAATTGCCTTATAGAAAACAATCATGGTAACAACACTTTTCCATGGTGCTTTTATATAAAGAGTCTTCTGAATCAGTTATTTGACCTTTGGTCATTCTTTCATTCATTGGTAAACATTACTTAAAGCCCAGTGTCCCGGAACCTAGGCTGGGTGCTGGGCATTCAAAGAATAAGTTATAGAGGTACTTTTGAAAAGTCCATTCACAGACAAGTAATCATACGAGCTTGGGATGAGTGTTGTAGAGTACAGACAGTCCTATGACGAGTGCTCGAGACTACAGGTGGTTGCAGATGGTTCGACATACGATTTTTCTCTTATGATGGTACCCATGCAACCATTGTTTTTCACTTTCAGTACAGTATTCCATAAATTACATGAGCTATTTGACACTTTATCATAAAATAGGCTCTATGTTAGAGGACTTTACTTAATTGTAGGCTAAGGTGAGTATTCTGAGCATGTTTAAAATAGGCTAGGCTAAGTTATGATGTTCAATGCTCGTTAGGTTATGTATATGAAATGCATCTTCATATCAGGGTCTGAGGAGGGAGGCTCGGAAAACAATCACTGTCCCTAAGGGTTTTCATTGCATTCTGCAGCAGCCATGTTGACTGTGAACTAGGAGAAAGTTTTTGCCTTTGGATCATGCTTGGCTTCAGCACAGAATCTGGAAATAAATATGAAATACCATTTAAAGACTTAGAGGTATCATTCTAAAGATGGGAGATGGCTGACTAATCCAAAGACTAGGCTGACCTGAAGACTAGAAAATGAGAACATAAAACTCTGTAAGAGAAACTTTGCTACTATTGGGTTGGATGTGGAAAATGGAAACCAGCATTTCTTGATTATCTCCTGTAAGTTGGGCATTTTATAAGGAATACTTATAAACGATGTTCTGGACAGTAGCCATGATATGAATAACTCTCCATTCTCAAAGATACTGAATCTTAAGTTAAACCAAGCATACTACATGTGAGAGCAAGAAGATGGCAGAACCAGATTGGGAACTAAAGTCTGTTTCATGCCAAAGCCTGTGCCCTTTTCCTGAAGCTGACAGTAGACTTTCTAATCCTGAAAAAGACTACTTTCTTCTCCATAATTCTAGAAGTCAGAGCTGAGTGGGGGGACTCTATGTCTTTTCACATGTTCCCACTCCAGAGAGTATTTCTCTAGAGCAAGATCTTCAGACTGAGACCCAAGTGATACAGAGGGCATGTAGATAATGGAGACAAACAGAAGAGATTAAACCTTGGTCTATGAAAGAGTAGAAAGGGGAGCATCTGCCACCCTGCACTGGGGTGGCTTCCTGTAAGGAGCAGGAGCTGGACATGTGGAGGATGCTGTCTGGTGGAGAAGCAAGGGGAGGACAGGCAAGCTTTGGCCTGGATGGAGAGGGGAAGGCAAGGATTGAACTAAGTAGGGGCCTCAGCCAGGAAAAAGAGCGACTTGGTCTGACTAATGAGTTTGGAAAGAAACTGCGCATGCATTGACCAGCCCTTCCTCTTCATCTTATTTTTGGGAGCTGCCGATGTATGAGAAGACAGCATATTGCCTTACTTTTTCATGTTACAAGTTTTGCAGGGACAGTCTTCCTCTTCAGGGAGGAGTTATGGTTGCCAAATGCAGCCTCTGACTGGGTTGGTCAGTCTGTCTTATTCTGCAAGCCAACTTGCTGATAGCGGAAACATTGGCCAACATAAGCGTCAACAGTACAAATATATTTTGTATTCCTCTCTGCCCTACTCCTTTGTCTTATTTCTTATTTGGTCCAGAGTTTAAGTGGGAGAAAGCAGGTGTGTTATTAACTGGGGCCCCTCAAATTTCAACAATGTGAATAGGAGGAAAAAGCAGGGTCCAGGGGATATAGTGGATTAGGTGCCATAGGCAGGAAGAATTTGGCTCCACTACCAGGCTGTGATGTGGAGAAGGGACATGCCAGTAGGAGGAGCACAGAGGTATGCAGGCCGCATCATCTGCAACTCTTCTCTTTTGGAGAGGTTGATTCTGCCTGAAGGATCTCACCTAAGTCAGGCAAACAGAAATTAGGCTCGGCCTAGGCATAAAAGGGATCAGAGAGTTTCAGATTAACTCAGTTTTGCCCCAAGCCTGAGGAGATATGTTCTTTCCTCTTCAAATTCATCTTAAAAGCTATTTGCCATCAGAAGTCCAAGTAGAAGGAGACAATTCAATCTGCTTCTATCCTAGGTTATTAGCTAAAAAATTTAAATCTTTTTGGCTCACATAGGGGCTGTTTGTTACAAAGGGATTTGAGATCACAAAGGGTCTAGTATTTGGACAAAACAAAGTGTCATAAGAGAGGTTGGCTGGTCCAATAATTCAGGATCTAGTTCTCTCCTTTGGGGGTAAGTAGAGAAGAGAAGAAAAAATTCCTGCCTTAGCTAAGACTAACCAAATGTTTTCTTCACAATCATCCTCAAACATATGTGTGCATGCAAACACACACATATGATTGTTTTAGCTATATAAATAACATATGCCATTGTAGAAAAATGGTAAGTTGACAGAAGAAAGGGAAAAACCCAGAAGTATCTGTTAGGATCACATTTGGCAGCTACGATGAGAAATCTAGAGAAAATAACACGAGGATGGTCCAGCAACTCCACGATGTCTTCTGGACCCAGGCTCCCTCCCTTGCTTCTTCCTTCCCTCCCTCCCTCCCTCCCTCCTTTCCACCCTCTTTTTCTCTTTTTTCTTCTGCTTTTTTTTTTTTTTTTAAGATAGAGTTTCACTCTGTTGCCCAGGCTGGAGTGCAATGGTGTGATCTCAGCAACCTCCACCTCCCAAGTTCGAGCAATTCTCCCACCTCAGTCTCCTAAGTAGCTGGGATTACAGACACCTGCCATCATGGTTGGCTAAATTTTTTTCTGTATTTTTGTAGAGATAGGGTTTTACCCTGTTGGCCAGGCTGGTCGCAAACTCTTGACCTCAGGTGATCTGCCCGCCTCCACCTCCCAAAGTACTGGGATTACAGTCGTGAGCCACCATGCCCAGCCATGAGACCCAGGCTCTTTCTATTACGCCATTTCACCATTCTTATCATGAAAGCCTTTGCCTCGGCTGGGAATGGTGGCTCATTCCTATAATCCCAACACTTGGGAGGCCAAAGCAGGCCAATCACCTGAGGTCAGGAGTTTGAAGCCAGCCTGGTCAACATGGCGAAACTCCGTCTCTACTAAAAATACAAAAACTAGCTTGAGGCAGTGGTGGGCGCCTGTAATCCCAGCTACTTAGGAGGCTGAGGCAAGGGAATTGCTTGAATCCGGGAGGCGGAGGTTGCAGTGAGCTGAGATCGTGCCATTGTACCCTACCCTGGGCAACAGAGCAAGACTCTGTCTCAAAAAAAAAAAAAAAAAAAAGCCTCTGCCTCACAGCTGGTACCTCTTTGTCACAAGATAGCTGCTGCAGCTCCAGACCTCATACCCTTCTGTGGCAGGGAGGAGGGAAGCAGTAGCCCCCTCAGTAATTCACAGAAAAGAACAGATCACAGAATGGCATGGAGAGTTGATGCATATGCTTTGAAAAAAGTGTAACAGTCTCAGCTGGGTGCATAACTAGCAAAGAGAAAGGTTCTCATTTTGTTAGCTGGGTGTAAAATTGGAGGAAGCCTTGGTGCTTCAACCCGGGCGATGGAACAGCACACGGGCTACTAAGAGAATGCAACAAAAAGTTTCAAAGGAATTTTTGAGGAAACCATAGTGCCTGTATCAGAAAAGTAAAAGCTTTTTAAGAAACTTTCTCTTTAGTTCTCATTAGTCAGTGCTTTTCAGATGGTCTCCTAGCTGCAAGGAGTTCAGGAAAGTAAGTATTTTTGGCTGGGCCCCTGGCTTCTCAATGACATCACGATTTTGTTGGTAAGAGCAAGGAGGAAATGGCTGCTGGGTAGGAAAGTTAGTGCTGCCTCTGCTCCTGGCTCTGCCCGTGTTCTGCCTCCCCTTCCCTTTCCTGCATCATCCATCAGCCCGTTACATTCCCTTAGTAACCCTGTGCTGTTCTGTCACCGAGGTGAGAGCACCAACACTTCCTCCAATTTTACACCCAGCTGACAAAATGAGGACCTTTCTCTTTCCTAGTGATGCATCCAGTCAAGACTATTATACATTTTTCAAAGCATATATATAAACTCTCCATACTATTCTGTAATCTATTCTTTTCTCTTAATGGCATATTTTTCGTGGCTTTGACAAAAGTTAAAATCAATTGCATCTCAGCTGCACAGCATCCTCCCTTGGCTCATATTTGCGATATGCCAAACAGTACAAGAGATGTCGTGGACAGACGCTGAACAAGACCACACAGTCTCAGCCCTCATGGAGCTGATATTCTAGTACAGGAAGACAATGAATAAATAAATAAGTGAATACATGATACAGTAGATGGTGAGAGGCATTAAGGAGAAAAATCAAGCAGGGCAAGGGAGATAGGGTGTATTAGGAAGGGGAGGTGTCTCATGTTGTATGTGCAATGGTCAAGGAAGGCTACATTGTTAAGCAGAGCCCTGAAGAAGAAAGAGGGCACATTGTGTGCATTTCTTGAAATTTTCCAGGCAGGAGAAACAGCACTGGCAAAGGGAGCGTGCATGGTACACTAGAGGAAGAGTACCAGGGCCTTTGTAACAGGATCAGGGTGAGCAGGTGAGAGTGTTCAGAGGTGAGGCAAAGACAGCAATGGATGCTCCATTTATAGTCAGTGGAGCATTTTTTCAATCAGTTGCATTGTATTGTTATTTTGTTGAGCATTCTATTTCTTTCCAATTTTTCATATTTATGTACATTTTTAAAGGTTTGGGTCATTGGCACTTACATTAAAATAAGAATTGACTAATCTAGTTTTCTGAGAAGAAATTTTAAGTACAACTCGTTTTAAAATAATGAATGATGAGGCTTCAGTGAGCTATGATCATACGACTCACTGTACTCCAGCCCACGCAACAGAGCAGGAACCTGTCTTTAAATAAATAATAAAATAAAGTAACATGCAAGTAGTAGGGTGGGCAGGGGGAGCATACCAAAACTCACCTCATTTGCAAACAAAGCAAATTTTAAAATATGCTTAATTGTCTTAGCATGATGAGTAGAGAAAAATGGCAATAGAGGAGGAAGAAGGAAAACAGGAAAAAGCAAAAGTAGAGAAGCACAGGGAATAAAAGGAAGACAGTTTCCCGAAGTAAAAGAAAAGTTGTTGCTTCTACTTTTGCTGCGTAAACCGCTCTCCACCACACCCTGGCACTGGTGTAAAGCAACAACCGTTTTGTTAGGCTCATGGTTCTATGAATCAGGAGTCCAAGGAGGGCGTAGTACAGGTGGCTTGTTTCTGCTTCACAATACCAGAGGCCTCAGCTGAGGTGATTTGGAGAGTTGGGAATAATGGGCCAGCTCAACTGGGGCCATGTAGCTGGGTTCTCTGCTCTGGATATTGGCTGGGTTCTTTTGTTCTCCTTCATATTGCGTCTTCTGGGGCTGGAATGTCCAAGGTGGCTTCTTTATTTACTTGTCTGAAGTCCATGCTAGGATGCCAGGGTGATGAGAAGAGCTTTCTCCCCTACCTCTCCCAGCCCACCCCCACCACTGCTCACTTCTCTCTCTTCACATGGCTAGCTTGGGCTTCCACACAACTTGGCAATCTTAGGGTAGTTCAACTTGTTGCATGGTGGACGGCTTTCAAGAGGCCAAGGTGGAAGTTACTGGTCCTCTGAAGAATAGGCCTGGAGCTGGTATAGCATTACTTCTGTCATACTCTCTTGCTCAGCCCAGCTTTTGCCCATGCAAGGTCCATGGCTGTGGTTGCACAGGCAGATGACAAATAAGACCAGACTCAGGGTCATTCTGGCTCAAAGTCCTGAATTGTCCCCCTTGAACCTCTCAGCCACACCTATGTGGTTATCCTTTTATATTTTTATTTATTTTTAGACAAAGTCTCGCTCTGTCACCTGGGCTTGAGTGCAGTGGTGCCATCTCGGCCCACTGCAACCTCCACCTCCGGGGTTCAAGCAATTCTCCTGCCTCAGCCTCCTGGGTAGCTGGGATTACAGGTGTCCACCACACACCCAGCTAATTTTTGTATTTTTAGTAAAGATGGGATTTTACCCTGTTGGCCAGGTTGGTCTCGAACTCTTGACCTCAAGTGGTCTGCCTACCTCGGCCTCCCAAAGTGCTGGGAGTACAGGCGTGAGCCACTGCATCCGGCCTGGTTACCCTTTTTTAGATGTCAAAGATTCTCTTAGTAGCTAACAAATTACAGACTATACTTGGGAAAATGCTTATTCTGCAAATCCTTTTTGTTTGTTTTGCTCTTTCTTGGTGATATGCTACCATTTTGTTTTTTTGCTTTGCTTTTAGAGTAAGTTCATATGTGCAGCCTTTTAAATGGTAACTTGTCTAAGGTACCAGTTTATGCTAGGAAAGTCTAAGGGAATGTTGATTGTTATTTATTTTACTATCTGTGTATTTCCTGAAAGAAGGGCAGTTTGATAAAATATTATGGTGAAGCTGCTCTGTTTGGGGCACTTATTTGCAAGTCTGCATTAGCTAATTCCCTCCAGACTTTTGGATTCCTGTCATCTGGACCCACTGATTTGTATATGTTCAGATTTTTCAAGTATTCCTTTACCTGCATTGACAGAGCATATATTTGACAGAATAATATTAAAAAAATATAAGATGGTAAGCAGATGGTCAGAGTCTTGACTGGAAAGAGATCTTATTGAAAATGGTTTGTGAATGCAGACCATGCTTTTGTTTACAGGAATGTCCTTTTAAATGTTTGGATTGATCACCAATGGAGGTCTTGAAAGAAAGAGCCCAATGCCTTCAAGAATATGTTACCTGATATCCTCTACCTGAAATAATAGCTCCCTTAAAAAAAGTAAAAAAGGTAAAGAAATTTTTTATACTCCTTGCTGCCAGATGTCTGTATTGCTACTAAAATCATGGAGGCGAAAAAACGTTTTCCTGATCTCCTATGCCTGATGCGGCTCTTTTTTCAAAGAAGAAAGGCATGAAATTCAATCTAGTGAAAACAAGAGGAGGCAAAAGAAAAATCAATTGGAAAGACAAAGACTTATATCAAAAGGAATTTCCAAGGACCTCAAGTTCAGTTTCTTTGCATTGGGAAAACAGGCTGGTGAGAAATCTGGGCTCTGCACAGATACTTGAAATAAGAATGCTAACAGTTTCTTATTTAAAGAATAGACCAATTTAACACTCTGGGCACATTGCATGAGTTGCAAAGGGAAACTTGGTAAAATAATACTTGAGTTTTTTCTACAAAGACTTTTTTTTTCCCCCATGGATGCCAGTGTCCTGATAACAGAAAAGAATGTAGATCAGTATTTTGGCAGTGACCCCTAGTACCTTTCATTATTCACACAGTCAATTCTAGTGCCCTCTTGCTGTTAGTCTCTGGTTGTCACAAGTAGATGGGAATTTGTCCAATGCCATTAGAATGTCAGACCCAATACCCTGCTTTCCAGTCCTTTATCCCCATTTTAATTGCTAAGACATAGGGGCAGGGTGACATAACAGAGCAAGCTTGGAAACTACTTATATCTGTTAGCCACTACATGATGCTGAATTTTTTGGAAAGACTGACTATTCTGGGAGCGTGGACCTTCTATCTTTAATACACACATACACTTAACCTTCTTTGTCTCATACCAGGATACACACCCCTGTACACAAGTACCTACCAGACCCAGTAGCCCCATGCCATTTTATATCTTCAGGCACCTTCCTTCTATTTCTTACAATCTGAAGTATTTCCACTCATTTTCCTACACTCATTTTCTTCTCTCTTCCTTTCTTTTATACACAGCCAACTTCTTTCTTTTACATTCTAGGTCATACCTCTATTAGGAGTTATGGCTAAGCCATTTTAGTGGTTGAAGTAAAATATTGTTTTTAATGTTACCACATTGAAATGTTCAATAACTAAAATGATCCTTCACATTCTCCAAAAAGACACTTTAAAAGATTGTTTTTCTTTACATGGAAAGGAACAATTTATCATTACAAAGCTATGGGGGCTGGGAAATATGGCAGCAGCTTCATCTACCTGCTTCCAGATGAGGCTGGTTTTGGCAATCCAGATAAGTGGGTCTCTCTTGGGAAAGGGAAGATGGTTTCATAAGAGATAGATAGGCCAATATGAAGAAAATCAGTCAAATAGTAAGTGACTGACTACCAATTCATTAGAAAACCAATTTGCCAAAAAACCAATTTTCAACATGATTCACCAAGAACTTGTTGCTTTGCAGTTCTTGGCACAACCACTTGAAAAATTCCAAGCTTAAAATCATTGAGTATCTTCACACTCCCATTATATCAATTCATGACTCACAGTCACAGGCATACAAGTCCCTTCCCATCTATGTATAAAAATATTCCTAGTGCATACTTGTAATGCAACTCCTTTCTCTCTCTGTCAAGAAAGGAAATCTGTAAATTATAGGAGGCAGGAAAAGCAAGAGATTGGAAGAAAAATATATTGGAAGATAAAAGTTCACTACACTATTTTTAAAAATTGAGATGGATGATATGCCTGATTTCTCAAAAATTTAAACCTAAGGAATAGTCTTTCTCCAAAGTAAGCTTATATATTGAGCACCCTCACTGCAACAGACATTCTTGTTACTTTATTATTTGTCAGAAGAAAATTATAAATCATTACATGGGAAAATGAGTCATATGGCCAATTCATCTATTGACAAATTGCTATCACCTGAAATCAACTTTGATGAAATCATCTAGAATCATTATAAAGGTTCTCTTTTAAACAATTCCAGAATGTATGAATTTTCTCTCGAGAATTTTTAAGTTCATTCTTTTTTTTTTATTCTTAGTAAACATGCCAATGAGCTGATTGAAACAGTGAATCACTCATCAATATATACTTATTAAGTATGTAAGATAAAATATTTCATCAGACACTTATAGGTGAAGAAAAGAAAAGAAATACTAATGAAATAGGTGATGAAAATTCTTTGCTGAGTCGGAAGACAAAATATTCATATACTGGCTGACTTGAGAACATTTACAAAACATCCTATCAACGGGTTCACAATGGTGCCACACAGTGTGATGTGCTAACAGCTCTGACCTCCTGCTCCTCATGCCCATAATCCATTCCCAATGTCTATGCATGAAACTCATCTTTTTTCCTCTAGCATGATGTCTTTTTACCTTTCAAGATAAAACTTCTTTCCCATTTTCAAATCATAAGATATTCTTCTCCCCAGGCAAATCATTTTAAACCTTACAGGTATTTTTACAGTTTTTGTTGTTTGACTCACCTATGTCTGTTTTGATTTTAAATTCAATAGGTAAAAAAACTGAATGTGGTTTATTTCCTAGGATAGAAAATGCTTAAAAATATACCAGTTAATATTTTTAAAAATATATTTATCTATATACATATGTAGATGATGATTTTAACCAATATATCAGGGATCAGACGTCTTTAAATATCTACTTTTGCAATCCTTCTGGTATTCAGGGAAAGCTTGGCCCAAGTTAAAAGACCAGGTGACTAACCAGTGAGCCAAATGAAGATCTACAGAGAATACAGGAGGCTTAAAAAAAAATGCCTGTAGTTTCAAAAGATGAGTTTTTTAATTTAAATTGCAGCCAAAGTTCCCAAGGATCCACAAAGAAATCAGCCAGTGTCAGGTCTCAAGGTTTTGAGGTCTCTGACATTATGCATAATTTTTCAGACATGCATCTTACTTACTTGAAGATACATTTAAAAATAACCAAAATATTACAACAGATCCTGAGGCATGGGAAGAGAGTACAAGAACTGAGTAGCACAGTTCTCCGGGGTAGTGACCACATTTCCTCCATTGTTTCATATAGCAGTGTGCATAAGGTTGATGGGCAATAAATAAATTAATAAAACATTCACACAATTATGAGCTTCCATGACTGCAGGGATTTTTCATAGAAGATACAAATAATATTTTATAAATACCGACAAGCAAAAATGATACAATTATGTAGTTCGATTCTTTTCAAATACTTGTTGATGTCAGTATAACCAGACATGCCTTCTTCCACGTATTCAGCCTTAGCTGCCTTTAGAGACTATTCAAAATTTAACTAATGCACTGGATTCATAGTTTGCTATGTTTGAGCATCAGCATGGTAAGAATTAACAAAACAGAAATGTCTGTTTTTAACATACCCATTGCACTCCAAGATTTGTTACAAGTCCACATCTGCTATTTGGGTCCTACCTCATATACTTTATTTATGAGAAAAAAACATATATAATGCTGAAGTTTTAAATCCTCGAAATGCAGAGCTGGAAAAGCCTTTAAAGATGTTCTAGTCCTGCCATCCAAGTCTAAATTCCTCCTGATTCAAGTCTAGACACAGAGATTCATTGCTGGACTGCAGCATCCATACATTTTTGGTCTGCCTAAAGCAAGAGTTGGCAAGCTATTTCTGTACAGGGTCAGAAAGTAAATATTTTAGACTTTGTGGGTCATATAGTCTTAGTTGCAACTACTTCTCTCTGCCTTTGTAGTGTAAAAACAACCACAAACAACATGTAAACAAGTGAACACAGCAGTGTTCCATTAAAACTCTATTTACAAAACAGACAGTGGGCAAAATTCAGCCAACCTCTGCTCTAAAGAATTTGCTATCAAGCATGGAGCATCAAGATGGGTGGAAAAAATAGCCTAAATAATGCGAATAATGGCAGGGTACCGTGGCTCACGCTTATAATCCCAGCACTTCAGGAGGCTGAGATGGGTGGATCATGAGGTCAGAAGTTCAAGACCAGCTTGACCAACGTGGTGAAACCCCGTCTCTACTAGAAATACAAAAATTAGCTGGGTGTGGTGGCGCAGCCTGTAGTCCCAGCTACTCGGGAGGCTGAGGCAGGAGAATCGCATGAACCCAGGAGGCGGAGGTTGCAGTGAGCCAAGATCACACCATTGATTGCATCCAGCCTGGGTGACAGAGCGAGACTCTGGCTCAAAAATAAATAAATAAATAAATAAATAAATAAATAAATAAATAAATGCAAACAGAATTCATCATACTCATGATGAATATCAGCAAAAAACTATCCCTGGCTTTTCAGTCGAAAGGACTCGAAGTTTTTTAAATAAATTGAGCTTCTTACTAAATACTTCTGTTGAGTCCTATTAAGTAAAGTTCACCTTCCTCTACTCTACCCCTCTAGCCAACCCAAAGTCGAGATAAAAGAAAGAAGCTGCCAGGCGTGGTGACTCATGCCTGCTATTCTGGCACTTTGGAAGGCCAAGGTGGACGGAACACGTGAGGTCAGGAGTTTGAAACCAGCCTGGCCAATGTGGTGAAACCCCATTTCTACTAAAAATACAAAAATTAACTGGGCATGGTGTGGTGCATGCTACTCAGGAGGCTGAAGCATGAGAATCATTGAACCCAGGAGGCACAGGTTTCAGCGAGCCAAGATGGTGCCACTACACTCCAGCCTGGGTGACAGTGAGACTCTGTCTAAAAAAAAAAAAAAAAAAAGAGAGAGAGAGACAGAGAAGCTAACACATCCAAGCAATCATTTACGTGCATTTTGGATATTCTTAAGCATTATGCTATTTTAAAACAAAATTAAATACACACTGGTTGATAAGGAAAGACTGTTATAGCTCTGTCCTAAGTGGCTGGCACCCAATCATATGCAGATAATAGAGGTGATCTGAGAACACTGGATCCAGGAGTAAAGGCAGTGCTCAGCTCCACATGGAAGCTGATGTTGAAATGAGATACAGCACAGCCTATTACAAAGCCCATGAGCTATGGTATCAGAACCACCTGGATTTGGATTGTTTCTGGAATTCAGTAATTCTGAAACACTGGACATGTTTCTTAAATTTTGTTGAGCTTACAGTACCTCATATATGAAATGGAGATAATCATATTTACCTTTCAGGATTGTTAGGAGGGCCACATTAGGTAAGTCCTGCAAAGTACCTAGCACAATGCCTGGCACACAAGAAACACTGACATTCTATGCAGAAAGAATAATGATTGCTGTTACAAAACTTAGCCAACTCATCACCATTTGCAAAAATCTGCAACCTGAGACAAAAAAAACACACCTAACTTTAAGGAACTGGCTTGCTTCTATATTTCTGGAGGAAAATGTCAGTTGCTTTCACCTTGCTAAGTAATAGTTATATGATCAAGAGCTTAGGGCATTGAACTTAGCACAGAAGTTACCTGTTTCCCTCACTTTTACTTTTCCTACAACTCTTTGGTTATTCAATCAGGTTTGGAGCCAGAGTTAAGTCACTTAAGTTTCCTTTCAGGTGAGAACTCATGACTCAGTAAATAGAGATTCCAAAATGGTGTATGCTAACCAGGTCTTCAAGTGATCAACAATGAAAGGAAAGTCTTACTTGTTTTCCTTTGAAGGCAGCCGTAAGACCACCCAGGAGCTTGCGACGCTGGAGAAAGTAACAGCATGTTTATGTAGGAATGTGAGCTGCATAGAACATGGAACACCTGTACTCTGTGGTCTTCACAGACCCAATTGGCTTCTGGAAAGAATTCAGGGTAGAAATCCTTAATGGGATGCCCCAGAAAGTGCCTCAATTCTGAACACTGAAAAGCGTCTTCAGCTCTGCCTGCTGTGCATAATATATATTCACTAAAAACTACTTAGTTACCCAGGGAATACCACATAAGTGTCTTTGACATTCAGAAAAGAGACTTGACTTATTTATAATGAGAACTTACGGTGTTGTTAAAGGAAACCGATTCAGGGCTTTATCGGAGACTTTCAAAATCCAGAGCCATTCAAATAGGGAATCGACTGTCCTGTTAGGTAGCAAGTTCGCCATGATTGGAAGTGATGATCTACCAGAGGTATTGTGGAAAGTATCCCTATAATGGAAGGAAGATGTGTCTAAATTGTTTTATTCTTATATAGTTATTGAACAAGCATTTTTCTTTTCTTTTCTTTT
>NW_016107877.1:400360-418931 GCF_001604975.1 Cebus imitator | reverse complement strand
TTTTTTTGAGACAGAGTTTCACTCTTGTTGTCCAGGCTAGAGTGCAATGGCGTGATCTCAGCTCACCACAACCTCTGCCTCCCAGGCTCAAGCATTTCTTCTGCCTCAGCCTCCTGAGTAGCTGGGATTGCAGGCATGTACCACCACACCCGGCTAATTTTTTATTTTTAGTAGAGAGGGTTTCTCCATGTTGATCAGGCTGGTCTCGAACTCCCGACCTCAGGTGATCCACCAGCCTCGGCCTCCTAAAGTGCTGGGATTACAGACGTGAGCCACTGCACCCAGCCTCTGAATAAGCATTTTGAGCATCAAATATGAGTTAGTACTTTTGAAATTCTGGCACACTGATAAGGGTTAAGAATATAAAGGAGGCCGGGTGTGCTGGCTTGCGCCTGTAATCCAGACTCTTTGAGAGGCCGAGGCGGGTGGATCATGAGGTCAGGAGATTGAGAACATCCTGGCTAACAGGGTGAAACCCCATCTCTACTAAAAATACAAAAAATTAGCTGGGTGTGGTGGTGCGCACCTGTAGTCCCAGCTACTAAGGAGGCTGAGGCAAGATAATTGCTTGAACCTGGGAGGAGGAGGTTGCAGCCAACCAAGAGGGTGCCACTGCACTCCAGCCTGGGAGACAGAGTGAGACTCTGTCTGGAAAAAAAAAAAAAGAATATAAGGGAAAACATAATGATATTTTTGTCCTTAAAGGACTTAAATATGAGATGGGAAGATAGATAGGATAGCCAATGAAGACTGTAGAGCACAGATGCTACCCCAAAGAAATGCACAAAGGTAGAGCACCTACCCTAGCAAGTAATGATCAGGGAAGGGTTCCTGGAAGAGGCGACACTGAACCTCAGGAAGTTAAGTAACCTAAGTTGGTCAGAAGGAAGAAGGAGGCAAGAAACCATTCCAAGAAAAAGAAACGACATAATCAAAGGCACAAGAGGGTCACAGAGATGAAATAACACTTCAGCCAGTCTAGCGGGTTGTCGTTAGTGGTGGATCCCAGAGCTCTGTCATCAACCTGTCCCATTCATTTTCATTAAAAAAAAAAATGTGTGCTGTATTATCTGAGATAATACATAACACATTTAAATAGCAAAATTAAGACCTCAGGCTGGGCGAGGCGGCTCAGGCCTGTAATCCCAGCACTTTGGGAAGCTGAGGTGGGTGGATTACCTGAGGTCAGGAGTTTGACACCAGCCTGGCCAACATGGGGAAACCCCATCTTTACTAAAAATACAAAAATTAGCTGGGTGAGGTAGCAGGTGCCTATAATCCCAGCTACTTGGGAGGCTGAGGGAGGAGAATCACTTTTTGAATCCAGGAGGCGGAGGTTGCAGTCAGCCGATATGGTGCCCCTGTACTCCAGCCTTGGCAACAGAGAGAGACTCCATCTCAAAAAACAAACAAACAAAAAAGATCTCAAAGAGGATGCAGTAGAGATTTAAGAAATAATTGTTGAATCGGTAACTCTTGACAGGATTAGATGGGTGCAGAAATACAGTGTAGGAGAGAACTGGGCAAATAAAAGCACATATAAAGAAAGATTTAGTAATCCGAGGTAAATAAGGCAAGCAGACATCCACAAATTCATCACCAAGATTAACATCATGTTACATGCATTCTGGATAACATCATGTTATTCTTGGTGATGAGTTTGTGGATGTCTGCTATTTTATTTTCTGCACGTTTAAATATTTCATAATTTTAAAAAGCACTTGGGATTTTGGTAACTATAATACAACAATAGGATTTAGTTGCCAAAATTCAAGTGCAATTTTTGGCTGTCGTAAGGGAAGTCAGAATTCAGAAGCAAAGACGTGTCCATCTCCTCTATTCTATGCTGACCTGATCCCATGTGCACAGTCTGAACAGTCCAGGAATTTATGTTTAGGGGCACATGTT
Organism: Cebus imitator; assembly: GCF_001604975.1. NCBI lineage: Eukaryota > Metazoa > Chordata > Mammalia > Primates > Cebidae > Cebus > Cebus imitator. The sequence goes on along the minus strand of NW_016107877.1, from coordinate 417,023 downwards.
TGGCTCTGTTCCAAGGAGAAATACAAGTGTGTAGGAGCTCAAAACTACATTCAGTGAGAAACATTTGAAGGAATGATGGTGTTTCGTGTGGAGCTGTCTCAAAAATTCTAATCACTGTCTTCAAAACGCTTTGCTGGAGATAACATGAAACTTGCTGTATGTAGCTTTAGAAGACAGGCCTACAGTGATGTCATGTCCTAAGGGTGTTAAGTGGACACACATTCAATTAGATGACTCTGCAAAAATAATCCTATTTTTAGAGATAAATACAATTAAGTAGTGTGGGTGGCTCCTTCAGCCATTCTGCTTACTGAGTGTATATGTTCCCCAAAATGAGCAGGAGACAAGAAGAATGAACTCTCCCATCTCAGGTCCATTTTGCCCCTCAGAACATGAGTATCTCCCCAGTCGGAGTGTAATTCTAGCTTTAAAAATACATATTTCTTAAATGTATCCAACTCCATTATGCAAGCCAACTACATTTTCTGCTTCTCAACCAAAGAAACAGTAATCAGTCCAACATGAGCAGGAATGCTGGCTACAAATCATAGGCTAATAATGGTTGGGTTGCTTTCCTGAGGAACTTTCAAGATGACGTTTGGCCATATTCAATTGCTGCCTCACATTGGCTTTAGAACCAAACCTCCTGCAAAAGATACAAATTCACAATAGAACCAAAAGTTAAAATTGCAGGGATAATGGTTTTAGCTTAACCCAAGGAAGACTCCTTCAACACTTAACTTCTTTGAGAAATTAAGAGGGTTCTCTCTGACCTCAAAGATAATTAAACAGAAACTAGATGATAGCTTTTCATTGCAGATGGGACTCAGGAATTTGACAAGAGAGGCTAATCAGACCTAATCTAACTGATCTCTTATAATCTTGAGGTTCTAAAATTCTGTGATGCAGCCTTTCCGTGCTACCTACAGAGGGGTCCATATGGCATTGTTCTTAATTTCAGATTCCTGTCATAACTTAAAAAGAAACTTTCAGAATGTCCGGAGCTCTTGATGTCCTGCGAGTGAAGGAGAAGGTTGTCCTTAAGTTCCTTGCAGTAGGAACCCACTTAGGTGGCACCAACATTGACTTCCAATGGAGCAGTACATCTATAAAAGGAAAAGTGATGGCATCCACAGATCAATCTGAAGAGGGCCTGGGAGAAGTTTCTGCTAGCAGCTTGTGCCATTGTTGCCATTGAAAACTCTGCTGATGTCAGTGTCATATCTTCCAGGAATACTGGCCAGAGGGCCGTGCTGAACTTTGCTGCTGCCACTGGAGCCGCTCCAATTGCTGGCCGCTTCACTCCTGGAACCTTCACTAACCAGATCCAGGCAGCCTTCCGGGAGCCACGGCTTCTTGTGGTTTCTGACCCCAGAGCGGACCACCATCCTTTCACAAAGACATCCTGTGTTAACCTACCTACCATTGCTTTGTGGAACACAGATTCTCCTCAGTGCCACGTGGACATTGCCATCACAGGCAACAACAATGGAGCTCCCTCGGTGGCTCAGATGCGGTGGATGCTGACCCGGGAAGTTCTACGCATGCGTGGCAGCATTTCCTGCAAACACCGTGGGAGCTCATGTCTAATCTCTGCTTCTACAGAGATCCTGAAGAAATTGAAAAAGAAGAGCAGCCTGCTGCTGAAAAGGCTGTGACCAAGAAGGAATTTCAGGGCGAATGCTCTGTTCCACCTCCTAAGTTCACTGCTGGAACTGAAGTTGCAGATTGGTTTGAAGGCATACAGGTGTCCTCTGTGCTTATTAAGCAGTTCCTTCCGGAAGACTGGAGCCCTCAGCCTTCCACAGAATAGTGGTCTACAGCTCCCACTGCTCAGACCACTGAATGGGTAGGAGCAACCACTGAATGGTCTTAAGCTGTTCTTGCACAGGGCTCTGAAGCAACATGAAAATAAGGTTGATGGAAAAGAAACATTAGTTTCTAAAAAATAAAATAAAATAAAATTCTGTGCTGCAAAGACTAGCGTCATTCTAAGTCATGGCATAGTTCATATCACATTGTTACTCTTTCCATCCTTCTTTCCTTAGGTTTCTCATTTTCTGATCTTTCAAAAAAAAAAAAAAAAAACTTGCTTTTTCAAGAAGCATTTTCCAATTTATCTCAGTTCTAATGTAACAGATGGAAAAAAAAAAAAAAAAAAACTTGCTTTTTCAAGAAGCATTTTCCAATTTATCTCAGTTCTAATGTAACAGATGGTAGAGTATTTTAGGTACCCAGGAATGGTAACTGTTGCTGCATTATTAATGATAACTCCATTAAATCTTACCTTCTTTTTACTTAGTTCACAGCACTCATTTTGCAGGGAGCTTTTACTTTTTCCTGTGGCTAAATCTTAGGAACTAAATATCCCAGTTTAGATGATTTCTTTAAAAGTGGATGTTTAAACATATGAAATTTTTAGTACCAACAGCAAACTTCCAGTAAAAGGGGAGAGCTCAGGGTTGGAATTACCTATTGGTGCATTTAAAAAAATCCAAAACTTAGTGGCTTACGTCTTTTTCTCCATCTCACAGATCTGCAATTTGGGCAAGGCTCAGCGGGGACAGCTCAGCTCAAATGCTGAGGATGACTTCTGGAGCCTGGAGTCATTGGATGGTTACTCATGCACAGTAACCTTCAGATGACTCCAGGCTCCAGGTGTGGTGAGTGATAGCAGCTGATTGGAGGGACCACAGCTTGGGGTGGTCAGCTGGAACACGTTACTATAGTCTCTCTCTGTGGCTGCCTGGCTTCCTCGCAACATGGTGGCAGGGTCCTAAGAGCAAGTGTCTTAAGAATGCCAGGTAGAAACTAGATCTTTTTTTATGGCCAGCCTTAGAAGTCACATAGTGTCACTTCCACCATAGTCAAAGTCCCTCTCAGATTTATAAGAGGAGTGTCAATATCAAGTTGTAAGAAGAGTACATATGATGGAAGATGTACTGCAGCCACCCTGGGAAGCACAATTAGCCATGAAATGGATGATTGATTTGGAAACAAGAAGACTGGGAACCTGCTCAGTTTGGTTGTTTGCATTCTGTGTTGGAAAAAGAAAACTGCATGTGTTGCATATCCTTTGTTCTGATGTTAATCTTGAATTTATGGTTTCAAAGTCTATGGATTTTTTTAGGTGATTTGCCTACTTGATTAAAATAGATGTAGGGAAGGTAAAACAGGTGTCTGAATTTAAGGTAAAGAAAGCCATGTGCAGACATGAATTTGATGAATAGTTTGCTATGGCTACATTAATTGACAACATTGCTGTCAACACTAGTCTTGTAAAAGACCTCTTTTCTCCCACTTGTGCAGACAGTTGGACATATGCTGGGGCTCTGTACTTAGAGCAGAGCAAACATGCTACAATCACAAAATGTAAGAATTAGCACAGGGGTCTAGAGAATGGAAGATTCTGGCTAGTTTGCCCTCTCTGCTCCATTTCTTAAACTTCTGTCACCATTGCACCCCGAACTACCTAGCCAACAAAATAACAGATCCAACACAAACCAAAAATTTACTACCTAATTAAAGCATCTAACATTGTTTTAAATCCCAGTATAGTTTTGAGTGAGCAGTGGGCTCGCTGCAATACATACATGCATGTATATATGCATGTAAGTGGCCGATTGTTCTGAAACTTTGTAAGGATCTCCCAAGGACTAAATTTTCAAAAAATCTACATTTGGAGGCTTCCAGATGAATGGTTTCCTCTGGTTCACTCAGGCAAAAGAAAGGAAGGAAACAGAAAAAGGAGGAAGGGAGGGAGGGAGGAAGGAATGAATAAGAGGACATGGGGGAAGAATTCCCTAGGGATTTTGACATTGAATTCTCCTATGTAGATACATTGCTACTGTTCATTTCCAGTGTTTCTCTGAATAAAAGTCATAAATGTGGTGAATGCCATGACAGGCATGTGATTCTGCAGCATTATAAAGACCAAAAAACTAGCTCATATTATATTCATATGACTTTTCTTTGGAAGCCATACTAAATTTTACAAACTACAGTGACCAACAATAATTTTTCTGGTAAGCAAGAAATACATAACTCTTGCTTATTCTTCCAAATATGGTAGAGAAATAAGCCCAATAAAATGATGACAGCTGAAACAGCATCTCTAAAGCAAAAGTTATGCTAGTAGGCTACTCTAGAACTGTTTTCCTCTCCTTCCCTCCTGTCTTACCTCAAGAGAACAAATGCTTCTTGACCTCCCTTTATCCCAAAGCCCATAGTCCTCCACACAGCCCAATAATCTGCTCTTCCGAGTTCCTGCTGTGAAACTCAGGTGGTGAGTTCAGTGGGCCTGACAATGAGATAAGATTTACTGAACTCATCCATGCCTGAGTTCAGTAAATCCATTGGTTGAATTACCCAGGTTGAGATTTATTAATTTAAATTTCCCTAAAAATACACTGCAAAACATTCCTAATTTCTAAAATGTCATCAGTACTAGCTTTTGGAGTTCAAAGGTTCAAGAGAAGTTTGTGGATGATAAGAGAGTGTTAAGTTCCCCCTCAGAAATGTTTGGGAAGATAGATATCTTTTTTCAGTCTAGATTAAGGGTCAGGAGAGCGCATACATGTAGTATAGAAAGGAAGGGAGTTTCCTCTCAACAATAGTGTCATGGCTCAAAAGCCCAGTGGTCAGCTGGAGCCAGACCAAACACACACCTTGGGAAACAGGGACATTAATCTGTCTGGCTTGTGGGTGTGAGATGATTCTTTGGAGGCCAAGGGACAATGAGGTAACCAGGAACAAAGAGGAATGAAGGGGATTTGAGAACAGAGGGGGAGAATCGATAAAATGAGTAAGAATTATGGGTTTCTGTCTGCTGAGAATAAACAAGGGGTTTCTGGTGAGATGGAGTCAAGCACAGAAAAACCTGAAATATCAGGTGACATATAAGGCCAGATAGGGAAGGCTGTACTTACCTTTGTTAAATGTAAGGATTTACTTTATAAGGTGCTAGGTCTGATACCAGGGAGTTGAGGAATTCTCAACAGGACATTCCAATGTGAGCTGCATCTGTCTAGGGAGATTTTCTATCAGTACCAGCAAGTATCCCCCAAAATAAACATAACCCAGGGTGGTCTCTGGGCACCCGCCCCCTTCTCCCTCCTGAGAGTTGGGGGCTTCTGATAGCTGGCATGCCTCCCAGCTAAGAGTCATGTGTCCCTGCCACCCTGGCAAATTTACAAGTGAGCTGTGGCAAATTTACAAATTTACAAGAGTGCTGCAGAGCTGGGAAAACACTGGCCTAGTGGGATGGCTGAAAGTTCTCCTGTTTCTTCCCAAGCAGAGCATGTCCTTTGTCTTTTAGAGTGTTCACTTATTTTTCAATTCTGCTCAGACACTCAAAACAGCCCCCTTTCCCCAAGCCCAGTCAAAACTAGCGAGTTTTAGCAAAACTCATGTTTTCAAAATAAAGTTGTGGTACAAATTCAGAAAATGAGTGCCTTTGACAGTTGGTTCTCATTAAAATTCTTACCTTAAGGATTTAAAACCTGGTTTCACAGCACACACACACACACACACACACACACACACAAACACACACACACACGCTCGCGGGCACGCGCACACAAACGCACCCCAAAGCATTGCAGAAATCTATTAAAGCCTTGGATGTCTGACATCATTTTACGTAAAGACAAATACTCTGTGTTCTACATAAGCCTTGAAAGTGAGAAGTTTGCCTGTGTAAGAAAGTGATGATTAGGATCTTCAATAAAGCCAGGGTTGTATATGTATTAGGGAGAAGAAGGACATTGCCACAGCTTGTCCCTGGAAACCCAGATGTTAAAATAGATTCAAGCAATTACAGAAAGCATGAAGAGAGTGGCTCTAACACACCCAAAAGAAGTGCCAGTTTAGATGTGTCGCAGCAAAATAAAAGTTCCATGCCAACTAGCTTTCAAGGGGAAGCACGGTGCTGCCATCTCAGATGTAGGGTGGTCTGCAGAAGGTGTTTTTGTTTCTCAATAACTCTATCACTTTCTCTCTCTCACACACACGTTGGGTTCATCTGCACCTGATGCTGAAAGGGTGTGGACAGAATTCCTGGGACAGCACTATCCAGAGATGCATCATCTTCCTTCCTTCCTGCCTCCCTCCCTCTCTTCCTTCTTTCTTTTTTTCTTTTCTTGTGAGACAGAGTCTTGCTCTGTCACCAGGCTAGAGTGCAGTGGTGCAACTGCCTCAGCCTCCCAAAGTGCTGGGATTATAGGCATGAGCCACCGCGCCCGGCAGAGAGATGTTTCTAGGTAAGATAGCCAGATCTCCTAAGTGCAAAGAGAAAAAAGAGAGAAAAGAATTAGGAAATGAGTGTGGTTCCGAGACCAGACTGGCTTATCTCAGTAATGCTCCCACATGATGATATGATCCAAATGACATCATTTAGACTTTTGGGTCCAACTAATCCCAGGTGATGCCTTAAGAATGAGAGGAGAACTTATGTTTGCCAAGGCATCAACACACCGAAGTCCTGTGACTAGATGTCAGAAAATTTCAGTCTACAATGCAAGGATTGGATTCAATTCAACTCTTGATAACCCAGATAATACATTAAACTCTTGATAATTCAGAATTTTTTCAGGTAGTGTGTTTCACCAGAAACTTTTTGGATTGGCTTTTCCTTTTTTCTACTTCATGTGGGTGCGTTTTAAAGTATTCAATCTAATTAGTTTCAAGGCTAAGAAAAACAGCAGCCCCTACTAGGTTTTTGTGTCTATTGAAAGTATGTGCTTGTTAGCCACTTCTCTCCTGTACCTGACAAAAGTTTCAGAGCTAACATAGTTCTGCTGGAGGAGGCCTGAGAAACATTGGTAAAACACTTCCCCTAGACTGAACTCTGAGTTGTGAGGTGTATTTATTTGTACAATGCATCTTCTCTATCTTCAAAGTCTTGCGGACATTGATGATTTGATGTTGGTTTTCTTTATTTCCTTTGTCTCCAACCATTACAACAAATAAGGATAAAACTTAGTACTTATTTACATGGCCTTAGAAATAGGATCAGTTCTCAAAACTTTGGAATGACTTAAATGTCCATTCAGCTAATAGAATGAGAGGGGGAGTAAGTTAAACTGTTAGGTCCCAAAATTTTCTATTGACTCGACTCCATGAAGTCCCAGAATCTCACCTTTCCCATATATGTAGACATTTTATCTTTCATCTTAATTTAATTATTGCACTTCTAGAATGTACAAAAAATTCTGTTATTTCCTGATCATGAATTTCTATGTAGAATGACAAATATGTGAAAAAGAGGTAAAAATCTCTTGTAGCTGGATGCATTTTCATTGACTGGACATACGAAGCAGCTCAAAAGTACAAACTAATCTTTCTATTAATATAATACAGTGATCACTTGAGAGGGAAGTGCTCTTCCCTGGTTCAAGTTTTCTTTGCATGGTGGGTGTCATGGATTTTAGCATAGAGATGTTTGCTAAAATCATCCATTCAGTTCATCCAGAAGGACACTGTTTTGGAGAGACTACTGCTAACAATGTGGAACTTGAAGATTAGTGAATCCTGCCAATTAGGAGGGGTAGAAAGTCCTTTGAACTCTCACATCAAGCCTAGGATTAGAAAGTATTTATTCAAGGGGATATTTGTTGTCTCCCAAAAAAGTGTATGAAATCGGCCTGGTGCCATGGCTCACGCCTGTATCCTAGCACTTTGGGAGGCAGAGGCAAGCAGATCACTTGCGGTCAGGAGCTGGAGACCAGTCTGGCCAATATGGCAAAACCCTGTCTCTACTAAAAAATACAAAAATTAGCCCAGTGTGGTGGCACCCACCTGTAGTCCCAGCTACTCAGGAGGCTGAGGCAGGAGAATTGCTTGAACCCAGGAAGCAGAGTTTGCAGTGAGCTGAGGTCACGCCACTGCACACTCTAGCCTGGGCAACAGAGTAAGACACGGTCTCAAAAAAAAAAAAAAGTGTATGAAACTTGAGCCACTTTTCTCTTTCTGTAATGACTATGGCTCTGTGAAGAAAACCACAACTTCTTATAGCAGTTGGTGGAGCCATAGGTACTGTTGATTTTTTCCTTCCTTCCTTCCTTCCTTCCTTCCTTCCTTCCTTCCTTCCTTCCTTCCTTCCTTCCGTCCTTCCTTCCCTCCCTTCCTCCCTCGCTTCTTTCTTTCTCTCTTTCTTTTTCTCTCTTTCTTTTCTTTCTTTTGGCAGAGTTTTGCTCTGTTGCCCAGGCTGAAGTGCAGCCTCCCAGGAGATTCTCCTGCCTTCGCCTCCCAAGTAGCTGGTACTACAAGTGCACACCACCGTGCCTGGCTAATATTTTGGTATTTTTAGGAGAGATGGGGTTTCGCCACATTAGCCAGGCTGGTCTCGAACTCCTGACCTCAGATGATCTGCCCACTTTGGCCTCCCAAAGTGCTGGGATTACAGGCATAAGCCACCACACCCAGCCTAAGTTTTGTTTACAAATCCTCATTTGAGACTGCACACAATGACTCACACCTATAAACCCAACACTTTGTCAGGCCAAGGTGGGAGGATTGCTTGAGCACAGGAATTTGATACCAACCTGAGAAATATAGGAAGACACTGTCTCTACCAAAAATTAAAAAAATTAGCTGGGTGTGGTGGCACATAACTGTGGTCCCAGCTACTCTGGAGGCTGAAGTAGGAGGATCCCTTGAACTCAGAAGGCTCAGGCTGCAGTGAGCTGTGATGGTGCCATTGCGCTCCAGTCTGGTTGACAGAGCAAGACTCTGTTTCCTAAATAAATAAATGTCTTCATTTGCACAGGCTGTGAGAGTTTATTTTTTTCCTTAGAGGTGCCTCTGCTAAGCAATAAATCCGGGTTTATACAGGCATATTTCAATGATATTAAAAAATCACATGGCCTGGTTGCAGACAAGTTTAAGGCCTCCCTTCTTTAAAGATTTTCTCTGCTGAAATCAACACATTCAACCCTCTCCTCCAATGAAATGTTGTTGCCTTGCATGTCTCATTTACACCATCTGAAGGCAACTGATGACAGGCGACATGACTACTTCAGATGTAGCTTCCTTTTTCATGGGTTGCCTTTCCTATATCTCAGGTGACTTAAATGTATTTTTGCCCTTCTTTGGAACAAGCACTTTTCTTCCACTGATACCACCAATCCCTCCAATAATAAGTTAACAAATATTTATTGAGAACTCAATTTAAAAATAACAGCAAATATTACTGAACATTTACTATATTCCAGACAAGGTTCTAAGAGTATTACATACATTTTTATATCCAATTCTCACTACATCCCTTTGACATAGTTTTATTAGAGAGGCTTTGAACTCAGGCAATCTGACTTCAGAGCAGCAACATTTAATCCCGATCCCATATTACCTACATTCCCATACAGATAATCCATAAGGATACAGAAGAAAATAAGGGGCTGGGCATGGTGGCTCATGCCTATAATCCCAGCACTTTGGGAGGCTGAGGCAGGTGGATCACTTGAGGTCAGGGGTTCTAGACCAGCCTGCCCAACATGGTGAAACCCCGTCTCTACTAAAAATACAAAAATTAGCTGGGAGTGGTGGCACGTGCTTGTAGTCTCAGCTACGCAGGAGGCTGAAGCAAGAGGATCCCTTGCACCAGGGAGTGGAAGGTTGCAGTGGGCCAAGGTTGTGTCACTGATCTCCAGCCTGGGCAATAGATCTCAATTAAAAAAAAAAAAAAAAAAAAAAGCCATGACTGTCCCTACCCTTTTTGCTGCCTCCTTCCTGCCCACTTCTACAGGAAGTGGGTCAGGTTGATGATGATATTATGCCCATTCTGCCACCTTTGCTAGTGCTGATCCCTGTGCTGGTGTGCCACTTCTATGCAGATCTGACTCCTCTTCAAGCACACTTTCATCTCTCCTCCAACCTATCTCCCCTTCAGCCTTCCCCATGGAAGGCTCCAGCTTACCTCTGTCCCTTCTTCCTTTGACGTTATTACATCTAATCAAACATGATGGTGACACTGTAAGATCCTTGAGGTAGGGTTTCATACATGCTACTTCCTTCATATATCTGGGTTAGACAGAGCAGCCAAGCTGCTTCTATGAGACACCCTCAAATCCACTTCCAGGATCATACAAGTTTGTTGCCTGTTTTGCTACCCACCATTGTTCTGATTTTCTTCTTTTTCCTCGCTCATTTCCTCTTTTCTCCATTTTATAAAAGTAATCCATACTTATTTTCAGCCTCCATTGTATCTGATGAGAGATCAGCCATGGTTTGTATCATCATTCCCCTTGTATAATTTTTCTTTTTTCTTCTGGCTGTTCACAGACTTTTTTCTTTGTCTTTGGTTTTTAGCAGTTTGACTATGATGTGCTAAAATGTGGTTTGGCTGGTATTTATCTTGTTTGTGGTTCGCAGATCTTTTTGGATTTTTCAATCCATTTTGGGGGTTTGCTTTTGTGTTTTTTCAACCAAATTTGGGGAAATCTGGGTTAACATTTTTCTCAATTTTTTTTTTCTGTTCCATTCTTTTCTATTCTCTTTCTGACACTCCAACACACGTTGGCGGCTGCTTGACATTTTGCTAGTACTCACAGAAGCCCTGTTCATTTTTTAAAAAATTGTTGTTTCTCTTTGTATTACAGATTAAATAACTTCCATTGATCTGGCTTTTTGTTTTGCAGTCTCCAATGTGCTGTTAAGCCCATTCAATGAATGTTTCATTTCAGATATTACAGTTCTCAGTTATAGAATTTCCATTTGTTTCTTTATTACCAGCTCTCTGCTGATAATTCCCATCATTCACTCATTATGTCTATCATTTCCTGAAGTCATTGAATGTATTTTTAACAGCTGCTACAAAGCCCCTGTTATCTAATTCTAACATCTGTGTTATCTTAGTATTTACTTCTATTGACTGCTTTTCTCCTTTGGTTTTGAGTCACATTTTCCTACTTCTTTGTATACTTTGAATGTTTAGTAATTTTTTATTACATGGTAGACAATTTGCTTGGTCTGTTGTAGGGAGACTGGAATAGGTTGTCTTCCTTTAAAGGTGACTATATGGCCAGGTGTGGTGGCTTATGCCTGTAATCCCAGCACTTTGGGAGGCTGAAGTGGGCAGATCACAAAGTCAGAAGTTCGAGACCAGCTGGCCAACATGGTAAAACCCCGACTCTACTAAAAATACAAAAATTAGCTGGGCATGGTGGTGCATGCCTGTAATCCCAGCTACTCGGGAGGCTGAGGCAGGAGAATCGGTTGAACCTGGGAGCGTAGTTTGTGCTACTGCACTGCAGACTGGGCAACAGGAGTGATACTCCATCTCAAAAAAAAAGACTATATACTTATTTTAAAGTACACTTGAGAGGTGGGAGGATTACTTAAGCCCAGGAGTTTGAGACCTGCTTGGGCAAGAAAGGGAGGAAAAATATCTATCTCAAAAAAATAATAAAGTACAATTGAAAATATGGAGGGAAAGAAATTATCAACTCATTCATAAGCAAATGTAGCCATTTTTAAAAATCCCTGTTTATTTTAGTCAGTTTGGGCTGCTATAATAAAAATACCTAGGCTGGGTGGCTTAAACAACAAATACTTACTTCTGGAGGCTGTAAGTTCAAGATCAGGGTGCTTCATGGTTGGGTTCTTGGTGAGGCCCTTCTTCCTGGTTTGCAGACAGCTGTATTTTTGCTGTGTCCTCGCCTGGCAGAAATTGCAAGAGCTAGTCTCTTTCTCTTCTTGTAAGTATACTAATCCTATTATAAGGACTCCATCTTCATGACCTCATTTAAACCTAATTACCTGCCCAAAACCGCATGTCTTATTACCATTCCACTGGGGGTTAAAGTTTGAACATATGAATTTTGGGAGATTACAAACACGCAACCCATAGCACTGTTCATCTGGCAGACAGTGTCCTCCATTCTTCCAAATTCACTCTCCAGAGTTGGTTTCTTTATGGTGCTAGGAACTTGCTCAAAGTGGAACTTAAGTTACTTGTTAACAGATGAGTGAACAAAATGAATTGTAGTAGTAAATTGCAGACTTAAAAAGGCGGTAAAATTTGGGGAAACTGAAAAGGTGGGAAGTTCATGTCAAGCATATGGGACATATATACAACACGTGGTTCATATCTTCTTGGAAATTACCAAGAAATAATGTTGTTACTTTATCCCTTTTCATTATCCTAAAATTCTATTACCTCGCCAGCACTGTTATCAACATACAAAAAGGAGGTAGTATGTTTATAATCTACCTTTCATACATTTCTCACCACTTTAGTCATCTAAACTGCTGCCAATTAATGCCTTAATTACTCCAGGATCTGACTCAAATATTTTGCACTCAGGGATCCAGGAACAGCACTTGAAATAAATAGATAGACGGAGAACTCCTGATGGTTATCCTTCAGCCTAATTCCGTGTTCCTCCTGCCCCGCTGCAGCATTGCTGTTTATCCCCTTGATTTGCGTGCACTATGATGTCTTAGAAAGGTAAATGCTGAATGTCCAGTTCTGTGAGCAGTGGGTCACACTAAGAAGGACCCAATTCAAGCAATCTGAAGTAGCACCCCTGGTATAGAGGACACTTCTTGAGTTCAGTTTTATAATTTCCCCTTTTCACTATGTCTATTTTTAGTTTCCCCACCCCCTACTTTTTTTTCCTTATCATTATTTTAAAAAGGGAAACAGGACCTGCAAGTCACAAGAGCAAAAGTCCTATAGTACATCTTGGAACCTTCTAAGCCTTCAGGCCTCTATGCCTTCTGGGAGGTGGAATGGGAGTGGCTAAAACATGAGCTTAGACCAGATAATTGGTTTTAACATTTTAAATGCTGGGTCATGTTTTATGGAATATGCTTTGTTAATTATCCACTCTTAGCCTTTCTTCCTCACTAACAGAATCCTCTTTGCCTTGTGCTGGCAATGCGTCCCACTCATTGGCTCATAATTGTGAGGCCATCTGCACCTCCTTGGAAGTTCGGAGTGGTTGTTTAGCCAATTCTGGCCAATAAAATTCTAGGAAGTCTGCTGTGATGGGGTGTTGTGTGAATATTTTTGCTTTCATAAGGGACAGTCATGCTGGCATTGTTCCTTCCTTCTCCCCTTCATTCAATATGGATGTTTCAGGAGCAGCAGCAGCTCTGTGACAGGAAGGAAAAGGTCAGAGCTTAGCAGAGATGCCACAGAGTCTGTCCCAGCAGCAGTCGCCTCAGGCTTCTTATGAATTGGAAAAAAAAAAAAAAATGTTTGTTTAAGCTACTGGTCATCAGGTTTTATGTGTTTGTTCTTTTGTTTTTGTTTCTCTGCTTCTTGAAGCTGAAGCATTCTTCAGTGACAGGTTTTGGGAAAGTTTTTCTTTGTTAACTACTAGGAATAATACTAACCCACAACAAATTAAAAGGTCAGTAGAAAAGAATAGAGTTTAATATAAGAATTACCTGTTTTGAATTACCTAGAGCCTATGGTTGATAGAAGGCTGTTGTTTTAGTTATTTACTGGGTTTTACATTTTTCTCCTTTAGTCAATTTTTTTTTTTTTTGTAGTACGCTTCGCTCATTCATTCATGCATGGGTTCAACAAATATTTGTTGCACCCCAGCTATTTTGCTTCCACCAGGGTGGGTACTAGGAATACAAAAATGAGTAAGAAAGTCTTTCATCTTCATGAAGCTCATTCTGGTAGAGGAGACATGCTAGTAAAGGAGCATGACTAGCAGGTGAGGTAAGAAAAAATGCAAAGTAAGCAGAAAGGCCTGCAAGTACAAGGTTCAGAGATGAGCTGGGATATAGTGGTATATTTTCAGTAAGAAGTTCAGCACAGAGCATGCGGGTCTGAGAGACTGGAGATAAAGATGGAAATACAGAGCAGAGCTGGATATAAAACCCTTATGGTCCAAGTTTTACAATTTGGTGCAGCCCATGGGCAATAAATAAACCACATAAGTCATCTAAACTTTTTCAGGTTTTGTCACATTTTAAAGTTTTTGAGTTGACACGATCAGATTTCCTTTGCAGGAAAACTGATGGCAGTTTAGAGAACTCACTAAAGTGGAAAGAAACCCATTGAATGGAGAATATTTCCACCCTCATGAGAAAGTTCCACCTAACAATGCTAGTTTAGAGAATTTTAAAAGACCTGAATAAGCACAATTCAAGAAAAAAAATTACAATGATGTACCATCCACTTCATATCCATCAAACTGGGGAAAAAAATAGAAAAGTGTGCTAATACCAAGTATTGTTGAGGATGAGGGGAAAGCGGGTGGTTGACATACTAAGAGAGTAAACTGCTACAACAGCTTGGAAGAATAGTTTGGTGATATCTAGTAAAGATGAAAGTATGTAACCCTACAACCCAGCAATTTTGTTTCTAGGGACAAAAGTAAGAGAAACACTCTCATCTTCAAACAAGGGGACCACTACCACAAAGATGTCACTACATTCTTTTTAGTAGAAAAAAAAAAGTCCATTAAGTGTCCCTATGGGAGAATGAATAAATAAATTCTTCTATATTCACTCAATGGTATACCACACAGCAATTCAAATAAAGACCTACCTGTCTAAAAATGGATGTGTCTCAAAAATGTATCGTTGGATAAAAAAATTTGTCTACATTGTAGATGATCTGGTAGGGTATATTATGCTCATTAATGTCCCACCATGGGTTACTCTGGAGACACTTTAGTGAATTCTCCATACTGCCACCAATTTTTCTAAACAGTTAATACGGTTATGCTAACCTCTTCCTTTCCTTTAAATGAAATAAAAGCTCTTTAACAGAAAAAAAAAATAAATTGCCATTTTCCAGATTTGAACGATCTGTGTCCAGTCTAGCCTTGTGTTCATAGCTCAAGACACCATTGTTAGCCAGGGAAACACTATGAACTTGAGATGTTTAATGTTGGTTTTAGGGCTTCTGTGTTCTCAGATACGCAGATCTGACTGGTTTAGCTTTGAAGATCTAAATCTAACCTGTTTCTTTCAAAGGATCTGAAATCATTCTGGGATTCCTTCACCATCCTCCTTTTCTTTTTCCCTTTCTGCTTTCCTTCCTTCTTGGAAAGCTTTACAAAACATTTTTAAGAGTGATAAAGTGTTTGGAAAGCTCCATGCAAAAAGCTGATTCATTTGAATTCAACATAATTGAATGCACAGCTACAATGTATTTGCCATGCCCTGTGCTAGAATCTGCAGACTGAGAAT
Source organism: Cebus imitator (assembly GCF_001604975.1). Classification (NCBI taxonomy): domain Eukaryota; kingdom Metazoa; phylum Chordata; class Mammalia; order Primates; family Cebidae; genus Cebus; species Cebus imitator. The sequence continues at coordinate 401,864 of NW_016107877.1, read as the reverse complement.
TACACATCCCTATGCTCAAAAAATTCATAGTCTAGTTGAATACAGATAAATGTCAATCAGTGACTATGCTCCCCCATCAATGCCAAAATATAAATCTTAAACCTTCTTTAACTCTTCTATGCAAAAGGGCCTTTATAAAGTTGAGGAGAATAAATAGCTGTAAAGGAATCACTCGGTTATGGCGACCACCCAGGTGGTGCCAGAAGTTGGAAGTAGCCCTCCTCCCCCAGCACGCCATCAATGCAGCTCAGAACGAATTGGCTTTGCAGGAATGCTGAGAGAAAAGGAAAAGCCGGCCAAATCTTCCAGGCAGAAGTAGTCCGAGGATTAGAGCCTGTCAACTAGGGGTGTCCGAATGGGAAGGAGGAAAGGAGGAGAAGGAAATATGGCTTAAGCACCAGGGGAGACTCATTTTCTTTAGGAGAGAGGGTCAGGCACCAAGACTAGAGCGTTCCCCTTCTCCTCAGAAAGGAGTCTGTCCTTATCCGGATTTCCCTTGCCATGAAAATGAGGCCCCCTCCCGCCGGCGCGTGCTCGCAGGGCTGGTGGAAGCTCCCGGGTGGCCCGCGCGTGGCCAGGCCGTGGCGGAGGTGGCCCCGCGGTCAGTTCCGTAGCCCGCAGCCGCCGCATTAAGGACGGAGCCGGGCCCAGACGCGCCCCGGCCCGGCCTTCCCCGCCGGGGAGCGTCCCCGGCCCACACCCGCGGCTTGGCGGGCCCGGCCGGCGGAGGCGTCTTTGAAGTCTCGGCAGGCCGACGGGGAGGGAGATGGATGACCTGGCAGGGGCAGGGACGCTGGGGCCCCGCCTGGTTCCCACGATCTGGCCGGCGCTAGGGGCCACCGTGCGGCGCGGGCGGGCGCCGGGGCAGAAGGGGACAAGAGTGCGCCGGCGCGACAGAGGGATGACTGGCGGGCGCGCGACACGAAACTGGAGTGGGTGTGAGACAGGAGACGGTGCGAGTCCGAGAATGGAGTGGGTGCGACAGGGAAAGTGACAGAGGACGCACTGCGAGTGTGAGGGGGCTGGGGTGCGTGCGTGCGCCCCGCGTTAAGTGCGCGGGGGTGAAAAAGGCACGGGTTGCGCGTGGGGTCGGGGAGGGTGGCTGGCGGGGCGCGCACCACAGCAACGCGGAGAGGTCCAGGATCGGGCAGTCTGGTGCGTGGGTCTCGAGCCCCGCACGTGAGTAAGGGGTGGGGACTGCTCGCCTGAACCAGCCGGGATCACCTCGCGCTTCGTCTCGTTCAGCGCCCGTCCCGGCGGCCTCCGGCGGGTCTGTGGAAGGAGACTCGCGGCGGGAAGGAGATGCAATTTAACCCGAGAGCGCGGCGAGAGCTATTAACTTGTCACGGGCATCCGCTCATTCTTTTTTAAAAAAATAAATAAAGTCATGAGTCCAGAGACCCCCAAAGAAGGGAGAGCGCGGTCAGCGGCAGCCACCCCCACGGCGCTCGGAAGATTGGTGTGCGCACCCGCCGTCCAGCCCCGCCGCGCCGCCCCGCCCCGC
>NW_016107877.1:356796-400221 GCF_001604975.1 Cebus imitator | reverse complement strand
CACCGCACTCTCGCCTGCACCGAAATCCTGAGCACTGCCCCGCGCCACCCTCGGGCCCCGGCCCCGGCCCCGCCCCGCACCGCCCCGCACCGCCCCGCCGCACCGCCCGGCCCCGCCCCTCCAGACTGCACGGCGACAGCCCGTGAGCCAATGAGAACCTCGCGGGCTCCTGCCGCTGCGGCACCTCGCCGCAGGAAGCAATGGGCGTGCGGTGGCCCCCAGCAAGATAGATCACCTTTCCCCAGCTGCAGCCCGGCCAGGGACCCTGAAAGGAACCGGGCCATGTTCATCTCACCCTGCCCTGGAGCTTGGAGAAGGCTAAGTCCGGTGGTCCCGGGAACCCAGGAGGTTTGCTTCTCAGCCTCTTCTCCTCCAGACTGGCAGACATGGATAATAACTCGCCCAGTTTGAGGCCCAGAGAGAGGCTCATTAACTAGAGATTACACAATAAAGGCTCTCCTGGAGAGGAAGGCCGCCTTCCCCCCTCACCCCAAATTATTTCCGATGGGGTCATTGCATACATCGACAGACCACATCTGTTCGAAAAGACCTGTTAAAATATTTGTTGACCTAGAAGTGAGAGGAGGGAGGGGACTGGGAATGTTGGGGCTGCCGTTTGTGGTGAGCGCTGGCGCTCAAAATGCGCCTAGTGGGAGGATATGAAGGGGATCTTAAGAGTCACGCGGGTCGCCCCCTGCCCCATATTTTGTTTGAACGTTCTCTGTGTTCAAGGTAGAACCTCAGGCTGCAAGGTATTTTGCCAATCTGAAATTGAGTGGTGAACAAAGCTTTGAAATGGAGGAGATAATTCACAGGACGATTTTGAATTGTAAAAACAAAAAAGGTGGAATGAGCAGAGGAGGAAGTAGTGAAAATAGATGATACAGGATAGTTAAAAAATGTCATCAGCATTCTTCAAGCCCAACAGGCATTTCTAGAGACCTCTACTTTCTCTTCCCTGAGTCAAAACTCTAATCTAGGCCCACAGAGAGCTGCAAGTAAAGGTACTGGTTTTGTGCTGTGGTGAGGTCCCACAGGCTGCAAGGTTTGCTGCCTTGTAGGTGGAGGGGCAGGCCCCCTCTTTTAGGTCTTTTTTTCTTTTAGTTTCAAATTTGAGCTTAAAGACGGTTTAAATATCCTCTTTCTTCTCACCCACCTACCTCTACTTTCTGAAAATAGGAACATCAGCTACACAACAGAACCCGCCTTGCTCCTCTTAATGACGCGCAGTGTGTACATGTCACTATTTTATTTTACCGGCAGCTTAAAACCTCTGCCCCTGAAGGCGATTGCTCAACCTGGAGTTTCTTTCAGAACATCTTTATTTATTGAAAAATGGTTGACTTGCAGCAAATATGTCTTAACAAAGTTGTCATTATAAATGCAATGTATGGTAGCAAACTGGCATTAAAACCAAAAAAGGAACCATGTAAACAATGTTTATGACATCATAATTCTTGACTACTTGAAATTAATTAAATACTCATTTTTAAAAATAGGTCAGAAGCTTTTCACTTTCCTTGTTTTTTGAGATTTTCGTTTTGCATTTGATAAATTTAGAGACAGACACAAGGGGGAAGGGGAGCAGTCTCTTATTCAACAAACAATTGGGTTAATAACAAACATTCCTATAGCCTGTATGAGGCCTGAGACCCAGTAAAAATATATCAGTGCAAAGCAGAAATATGTTGAAAGGTTATACAGAGAAATTCTACCATGGTGTCAAAATATATACTGCCTATATATTTATATACACTACAAAATACATACCCTAACCATCTGTCTCAAAAATCCATATTGTTAGTCAAGCTGTTAGTAAACAAATAAACACATCAAACAATGTGGTTGGCATTCTCTTTTTTCTCAGCATTAGTGCTGAAATTTACCAGGGCTTTCTCTTTTTTCTCTTTCATCTCTCCCAAGGTGATCTTATGGATTTTAATTTCATTTATATGTTGATGGTTCCAAAACGTTTACCCCCAGGGCAGATATCTCCCCTGAGCTTAGTCCCACTCTCTTTGAAGGCTCCCCAAGCATTTCAAACCTGACAGGTCCAAAATTGAACTCTTGATTTCATATCTCCAAAATATTTCTCCCCCAGTCTTTTCATCGAAAGAAATAATCCAGCCGGGCGTGGTGGCTCATGCCTGTAACCCTACCACTTTGGGAGGCCTAGACAGGCGGATCACCTGAGCTCAAGAGTTCGAGACTAGTCTGGGTAACAAGGTGAAACCCCATCTCTACTAAAATAGAAAAAAATTAGCTGGGCGTGGCAGTGTGCGCCTGTAGTCCCAGCTACTCCGCAGGCTGAGGCAGGAGAATTGCTTGAACCTGGGAGGCAGAGCTTGCAGTTAGCTGAGATACACCACTGCACTCCAGCCTGGGTGACAGAGCGAGACTCCTTCTCTAAAAATCAAAATAAAAAAAAAAAGAATCCTACCAATACCAAACTGATCAAGGCAGAAACCTTGGAGTTACTTTTTAAATTCTGTCTTCATTACTCTCCACACTCAATCCATCACCAAATTTATTCATTCTACCTCCAAAGTTTATCTACAAATCTTCCAGCTCTGTTTTCGCTGTTTTACTCTACCCTAAACCCTATCTCTCACCAGGATGGCTGCGATTGCCTTGTTTACTGATTTTCTTAGCTTCCATTGCCTCCTTCTAATCTCTCCTTCCCACAGCCTCCAAAATTTCTCCATCCATTGCCACCTCTTCACCCCACAAGCTGATTTAAAAAATTTTTATATTTAAATTTAATTTTTTTTTCTTTTTTTTATGGAGTCTCGCTCTGTTGCTGAGGCTGGAGTGCTGTGGCACAATCTCAGCTCACTGCATCCTCCACCTCCTGGATTCAAGCAATTCCTGTGCCTCCGCCTCCCAAGTAGCTGGGATTACAGATGTGCACCACCATACCTGGCTAAGTTTTTTTATATTTTTAGTAGAGACGGAGTTTCACCATGTTGACCAGGCTAGTCCTGAACTCCTGACTTCAAATGATCCGCCCACCTTGGCCTCTCAAAGTGCTGGGATTATAGGTATGAGCCACTGTGCCCGGCATGATTTTTTAAAACCACGGATTGGGTTCTGCCACTGTCATTCTTTACGGTTTTCAAACTTTTTTGTACCATGGCCTGCTAGACCTGCATGATCCAGCCTCTGCTTACTTCTCCACATTCATCTTGGGCCCCTTCACCTTGGCTCAGTATGGCTTCTTTGACTTCCTCTTCTCCATACTTTGCATGGATAGCTTCATCTTATCTTTTAGGTTTCAGCTTATATGTGACCTCAGAAAGGCCTTCCCTTAAGACATTCTAGGCCAGGTGCAGTGGCTCACACCTGTAATCCCAGCACTTTGGGAGTCCAAGGCAGGTGGATCACGAGGTCAGGAGTTCAAGACCAGCCTGGCCAACATGATGAAACCCCATCTTTACTAAAAATACAAAAATCAGCCAGGTGTGGTGGCACGCACCTGTAGTCCCAGCTACTCAGGAGGCCGAGGCAGGAGAATTGCTTGAACCTGGGAGGCAGAGGTTGTGGTAAGCTGAGATTGCACCACTGCACTCCAGCCTGGGCAATAGAGCAAGACTCCATCTCAAAAAAAAAAAAAAGACATTCTATACTCTTTTAGCACTGTGTTTATTTCCTTTGTACCATTTTTTAATTTAAAATTTTATTTTGTCAATATTGTCCACCCAACTGTAAGCTTCATGTGGGAAGCGACTGTCTGTTTTATATACCCAGGGTCTAGCATGGCATATTTGGCTTTCAGTAAATATTAGTTGAATGAGTGAATGAATGAGTGAATGATCCAACCCTGAAAATAAATATCTCAATAAAGTGCTAACAGCTTGTATATCTGGGCCACATCTCCTTTCTGAACTCCCTATCTGTATATCCAAATGTCTACAAGGCATCTCCACTGGAATTTCGATCAGCACACCAGACTGAACAGGTCCCAAACTGGCTTCATGCTGTGCTGCTTTTCCAGTATTCCCTCTTTCTAACAGTGACACCACTTGTGCATTTGCGCAATCCAGAAATCTGGCAGTTATGCAAGATTCCTTTCCTTTCCTGAATCCCCATATTCAACTCCCCATATTCAACTGGCCATCAAACCCTGTCCATCTGCCTTTAAAAACGGCAAGCTCCATGTCTTCCTCTGTTTCTCACTCCCCTCCAGTAGGTCAGAGCCTCCCAATTTCACCTGGGAATCACCACACTGGACTTCTGCCACTGTACTGTGGGCAAACTGATCTTCTCCTTGCTCCCTAAAATGTTAAGCATGTTCTTCCCTTAGGATGGTGCACTTGTTCTTTCTGGAGTCCTCTCCCCCAGATATCTGCACAGCTCACTCCTTTATTTCTTTCAGTTCTTACTCAGACATCTCCTTTCAAAGACACTTTTTCTTTTTCATTTGTAAAATTTAAGATGTTTGAGTGCTGTTTTGTTACATGGTTATGTTGCCTAGTGGTAAAATCTGGGCTTTTAGTGTAACCATCACCTGAATAATGTACATTATACCCACTAAGTTATTCCTCATCTCTCATCCCTCTCCCACACTCCCACCCTTCCAAGACTCCACTGCCTGTTATTTCACACTCTGTGTCCATGCAGATTTCTTGACTGACCTACATAAAACAGCAATCTCAAACCCTTTATTTTCTTAATCTTTTTCTTAGTGCTTACATTACCTGTGTATGTCCTTATTTAATGCTTGTTTTCTCCAATAAAATATAAACTCTACAAAGGTAGGATTTGGCTTGTTTACTGCTGAATTCTCAGTGCCTTAATGTGTGCACATAAAAGGTACCCAATAGATGTTTGTTGAATGAAGAGTTTTCTAATTTGTCCTCTGACCTCACTGTACCCTCCTTCGTTTATCCTCTAAGCTGCAGTCATAGTGATTTTCAGAAACCCAAATATGCTTGTTTTCCTTTTAGGAACAGCCTCAATTTACATCATAGGGTCAGTTCTCCTCAGCATATGTTAAAAAGCTATTGACCAAGGCCACCCAGCTACCAAGGAGCAGAGCTGGGATTCAAATCTGGTTTAACTCAAACTCTTCAAAACTATGCTTCCCTGCATCTTTAACTCAGAAAAAAACACACTGTTAGGACCCGCAATACAATGGCCTGTTTCATACCTCTGTGCTTGGCATATGCTGTTCCATCTATCAGGAATGTTCTCCCACTTTTTAAATTGACCTTCAAAGCTCCCATTATCTTTCAAGACCCAACCTAAATGTCACAACCTCTGTGAAACTTCACTGATTGATCCAGCCTAAATGAATCTTTCATTAACTGTTCAACCATGGTACTTTACATATCACATGTTTCTATTTTGCATTATCACTTAATATTACAATTATTTTTTGACTTGTCTTTCATCCCCATAGCAAGTACTCAATCAATGACTATTGAATGGTATTTTATATACTTAAGTCTATTTTTTGCTTAATGTTCTACTTGAGATGGATAAGCACTACACTGAAAATGGTCATTTTTCTTTTTTTTGAGACCAAGCCTCACTCTGTCGCCCAGGCTGGAGTGCAGTGGTGCAATCTCAGCTCACTGTAACCTCCACCTTCTGGGTTCAAATGATTCTTCTGCCTCAGACTCTGGAGTAGGTGGGACTACAGGCGCCTGACACCATGCCTGGCTAATTTTTTTTTTTAGTAGAGACGGGGGGTTTCACAATGTTGGCCAGGCTGGTCTCGAACTCCAGACCTCAAGTGATCTGCCTGCCTCTGCCTCCCAAAGTGCTGGGATTGCAGGCTTGAGCCACCATTCCTGGCCCCAACAATTATTTTTTCATAATTAATTTAAGACTTTCTCCAGCTTTCTATACGTCTGAGGCTTTTGGCCTGATATTTGCCCAAGGAGCAAGTAGGTTATAGATGTAGGTAGTCTTTTTTTTTTTTTCTTTTTTGAGACAGGGTCTCACTTCATTGCCCAGGCTGAAATGCAGTGGTGTAATCGTGACTCACTGTAGCCCCAGCCTCCTGGGCTCATGAGATCTCCCATCTCAGCCTCCTGAGTAGCTGGGACTATAAGCGTACACTACCATGCCCAGCTACTTTTTTGTATTTTTAGGTAGAGACAGGATTTCAACATGTTGCCCAGGCTGGTCTTGAACTCCTTAACTTAAAGAATCCACCTACCTCAGCCTTTCAATGTACTGAGAGTATAGGCTTGAGCCACCACACCTGGCCTGCTCTCTCTTAATGTTCAATGATGATACATCCCCCATCATCTTGTGGAGATATCTGCCGAGAACAATGTAAGATGGTTCTATAAGTTTTACTGACTCTTAATTGTGTAGATAGAAATTGGTTATAAATCACATTGCATGTTTTTAATGTAGATTATTAATTAATAATGTTCTTATAAAAATTCTCTTTGAAGATATTATGCTAAGTGAAATAAGCCAGTCGCTGAAGGGCATATAATGTATGACTGCAGTTATAGGAGGTACCTAAATGTTCAAATTCATAGACAGAAAGTAGAATAGTAGATGCCAGGGGCTGGAGAAGGGAGAAATGGGTGAATTAGTGTTTAATGGATGCAGAATTTCAACTGGGAAAGATGAAAAAGTTCTAGAAATGTATGGTAGTGATGATTGCATAACATTGTGAATGTACTTAATGCTACAAAACTGCACACTTTAAAATGATTAAAATGATCAAGCTTATGTTATACATATTTTTTACAACAAAAAATTAAAAAAAATTTCTACTCCAACACCCTTTATTACAATAAAGACAAGAAGGAACAGATCAGACAACAATCCTTTGAGGAGTATGAAATAGAATGATCTCCCTTCTCTTTTCAAAGTCACTATACCATAAAAAATAGGAAGATAAATATCCTTTTCTGGTTGGATCACACTGTTTCATTATCATGAACCAGAAATTGCCTCAAAAAAGGTAGTTGCAATATCTAACACCTGCCAAAAATAATGGCTAACCAATGCTAATGAAATTAAAACTCGTCGTTTGTGGGGGCTATTGTCAACTCATTTGGTGACATTTTGCAATGGACTCATCCTGCAGTCCCATCCGAAAGCCATGTTGTTTGGTCAGAGGTGCCATGGGAGTCCTACTGATGTTTTTTGCTAGCCACTGGGTGATTAGAAAACACCAGCTTTGAAAATTTCTATGCCCAATCAGTGTGTAGCTCTAGGGACTCAATTAAGCATTTATTCAAGAACTGGAGCACATTCAAAGTGACTTCCTAAGGAAAATTGTGGCTCAACCTTGAGGTGCCCCTCCAGCTTACCTTGGAGGAAAACTGGGGTGGCCTTCATCAGTGAGAAAACACTGATTTGCTTCTGCAACTTTTGGAGGATGGCAGATTTAGTATTTGTTCAGTTGTTTTCCAGACCCTGTGAAGCTGTCTTTTATGATCCAAAAGTAATACTAACACACTGGGCTCTTGCCAGAGAGAATAATCTTAATTTTTCGATTACTTGGCTCTTATCGAGATCCCAGCTGAGAGAAGTAATATATGGGGAAGACTACAGAATGGTTATGTTATTTAGTGTTTAAGGTGAATCCCCAAATACAGAATAATACCAGCTTAATCTGACAAGACTCACCTTCATTCAAGTCTTGGTTGTCATGGAAGGTTATTCCAAGAAACAGGGCTATAATATCCCCTTTTGCTTTTCCATGAAAGTACTGCTGAGACATTGCCTGTCACATCCCTTAGAGCCCTTTAAGGCACTCCATATAGTAAACTCCTTCTGTAATTTCATTTCATTTGAAAACAGGCATTCTTGGCTTTTTTCAATAGCAAGATTGATGTCATTTATGTTTTTTTCCTCTCTTTACCTTAGCTGCTAAGAAGCTCAGACCCAAATCTGAAGCACAATCTTAGTAATCATGTTAACTCTTAGGTTTGGCTTATTTCACGTTTCCTTTTTCTTTTTTTTCTCCTGGTTTTCTATTTTGATTTTACCAATTCATTTTAAATGGGGTGTTTTCCGTCATAGACCACCCAGATTCTTTTTGGAAAGAAATAATACATAAAACATACTTAGCTCATAACTTTTGACTCCCTTTGGTTGTGTCATCTCATCTCAGCCTCAATTTGCAGAAATTGGCCCCCAAAATGACTGCTTAACAAACTTATGGAAGAAAGTGACAACTTAAAGTTGATAGAAGGAAACATACTGAAGGCTCTAGAAGAGGTAGTACACTAAATTCTTATCAAAGATGCATCTAATAGAGAATCAACCTTCAGTGAACTCCTTCACTTACATGGAGTCCAAGACAGGCTGAAGTTTGGCCAGACTCAGCTTACAATACGACAGTCCTTCAGCTGACAGTAATCTCCCCTCCATGGAATTCCTTCTGAATTTATTGAGATCTTATCTTGAGGGATTTAACACTTTCTTCCCTTTGTTGTCTTTTATTTGTAAAATTTCTTCCCCTCTCCTATCACTAGACTGGGTGATCTGTGAGGGCAGGGGAGCTGTATTCATATTCTATCCCTTACTTCCTTCTTACTCTTCCCAACAGAAGCAGTCATTGAAATATTCACTCGCTCACTAAGTAAGTGATGTTCTTTCAAAGATTCCTGTGATGTGCTATTTACTCCTGGAAATCTGCTGCACAAGATTGCCCCTTTTTCTGTAGTGTCAAACACTGGATGTTTGCTGAGACAAGAAAGATACCAAGATCTAAAAAACATGTGACATTCCTGGCATTGCTTTGTTCTCTAATTGGGATCAGTCATAAAGTTTCTGATAAGTGAATGGATATTAGTCTCAGTTCCTTTCTATTCCTTTCCAAAATTATTTTGATCATTAATTTCACGTTCCAAATTACTATGCTTATTTGTCTTGCATGATGGGAGCTGAAAGATTTTGGAAAGCAGTCCTCAAAAAAGATTCGGTTTAAATACCAACTTGTATGATTATATCATTTGGGAATTTTCTGATTTGAAAAATCTGGGATGATTAAAAACAAATTGTAAGTAGAAATCTTCTAGAAAACGTATAAGTCAACTTCCATTAACAAACAGGAGATCACAACAAATCCAGTGGCTGCATCTTAATCACAACAAATCTAGTGACACTGGAGAGAAAAAGGAAATTATGATGGCAAGTCTGTTAAGCTAACTGGTAAGCACATTCACTTAATATTATGTTTGCGGGTGGGTGGAGGCTGCAGGGCATTAATATTCGTTGGGTGTCCGGCCTGGCGTTTGTGCTTCAAACAGCTCGTGTGTTTCCTGGTCCATCTCCCGCAGAGTCACAGACAGTCTGCCTCTTTCTCCACCGGTCTCAGTTCAGGCGGAGGTACAAGAAACGCCACGCGTTAGTCCTCACACCAGCAGGGGCGGAGCGCGGCGCCAGGGTCTGCCCGCGGGGTGCACCTCCAGTCCACCAGGTGCTGGCTGCGGCCGGGATCGGGGCGCACCGGGGGAGTCGCCCTTCGCCCTCGAGGTCTGGGCGCGCAGGAGGTGGCCAGCATAGGACTCTGGGTTTTTTTTGGTCAAAACTCCAACTCAGGGGTCCCCGCCACCCGGGACGCGAAAGTTGCGCATTGGAGAAACAAACGTTTCGGTCCCCAGGGCTGCGCAGGGAGCGCGCGGACAGGTCCGCGGGCAGCAGGGGGACTGGTACCGAAAACTGGGGGCGGGGAGAGGGGGAGTGCGTGACCGATCCCCGAAGCCACCTCCAGCTGAGGCCACCGAGTGTGTCCCGGAGATAGCGTCTGCTCAAGAGCCTGCGGCGGGAAAGTGCTCCCAGCTGGGGCGGAGCGAAAGGCGTTTAACTTTCTCCCTCCTTGCAAATATCCCCCTGCCTCGGGCAGGAACATCTTGCGCTCAGCCACCTCTCCAGGCAGGGAGACTGGGCTTTCCCAGATTGAAGAGAAATTTAAAGCTGACATTTACAGTTATTGCAAAAGGAAAAAAAAAAGTGTTTTGAGGAGAAGAGGTGAAGGGTAGGAGAGGAGAAGTGTTAAAATTCCTACCAAATCACGAGCAACCTCGCTTGTTTTAAGTTCGTGGCAGTGTATTGGCTTACCCCAAATATCCTAAGATTAGCCTGACAGCTCTTGCCCTAAAAATACCGAGTAAAAGCCCCCAACCCAGGAATAAACGGTGTCACTGAATTCAATCTCAGAGCGATTACAGAGTTAATTTATATAATAAGCAAATCACAGAGTTGACAGATTATATGAACACGGACAAATCGTTACATAAAATATTTTGATACTGATTGTTTTATTAGTAATGTTAAGCCCCTTTATGGCTGTTTCTTTTTCCTGGGACTGACATGTTATACAATGCTCACTGCTAAATAAATAAACCAAAATGGTGTGAACTAATTGTCTCCCCCATTTAACTGTACCTTTTCATTAACATTATTAACATGATTTTGGTAATTCCATTGGCTATTTACATGGACAAATTTTTTTGTTGCAATCGTTACCCACAGAGAAAAATATGCTAATATAAAGTGGACTTGAGTAACATCCAGGTTTGAAAACTGATCCTATTGATGTTTAAAAATACGTTAAGAGTTAGACTACTAGAAAATTTAAACTGCCAGTGCCCCAGCTAATTAAAAGCAACTTAAATTATTATTGATTATTTAAGAGAAAGTATGAGATGTAATCATTAGTCAAAATTTACTAATGTAAGTGTTGTCAAATGTAGTAGTCATTTTATCCAGCCAAGAAAAGATAAATATAATTTATTTTTTATTTTATCAAAAAGTTTAGTGCATTTTACTTAATTTTATGTGGTTATGCTTTCTAGTTTTAATAGAGCCATGTGCATATGCAGTCAAAATGATTAGTAGATATTTTGTGGATAAAAAGAAAAACAGAAACTCATTCTTTATATTTCTAATAAAGCTTCCTAGACAAGAAAATATTTTAGCTAATGAAAAATCTTGAATAACTTAAGTGGGACGTTATAGATCACAGCAGAAATAGGAGAAAGGTCAAATGTATTTAGCTGACTTTATCACTTCTCCCAGAAACTGGAATATTACCTACAGGGTGAGGTGGATTGGGAGGAGAGGTGGAGAATTGGAAAAGAAAAACGAAGAAACTAAAAGAATTTTAGTTTATAAGAACAACATAAGTACATCAATAAATCACATTTTTTTCCTATAAAGAATAAAATTAAGTACAATAGTAAAATTCATTAAAATTTCCTACAACGCAGAGGCAATGTTCAAGCAGTACCATCCATACCATCATATCATCCTCTTTCTGAGTGCCAATTTAACTAAAAATATGTCTTCTAGTAAGATAAGTAAGAAAATTAAGAAAGATCACCAAGTAAGTGGTGTTTTGGGGGAAGGCACATGTAGTACTAATAGCCTGGAAGATACTAACTATGACACGAGTTTTGTTGTTGTTGTTGTTGTTGTTTTGTTTTGTTTTTGGACAGAGTCGCACACTGCTGTCCCGGCTGAAGTGTAATGGCGAGATCTTGGCTCACTGCAACCTCTGCCTCCTAGGTTCAAGCGATTCTCCTGCCACCACCTCCCAAGTACCTGGGATTACAGGCGCCGGCCACCACATCTGGCTAATTTTTTGTATTTTTGGTAGAGATGAGGTTTCACTATGTTGTCCAGGCTTATCTCGAACTCCTGACCTCATGATCCACCCACCTCAGCCTCCCAAAGTGCTGGGATTACAGGCATGAGCCAACGCGTCTGGCCTGATATGATTGTTAACATTAGCTAGAGAGTTAAATTTGCCTGTATGTTTAAACACAATATAAGTTGTTTTTTGTTTCTTTTTGTTTTTGTTTTTGAGATGGAGTCTCACTCTGTCACCTGGGCTGGAGTGCAGTGGTTCCATCCCTGCTCACTGCAACCTCTGCCTCCTGGGTTCAAGTGATTCTGGTGCCTCGTCTTTCCAAGGGTATTGTATTGGATTGCCTTTTTCCAAAGTGACTAAAAGATGAAGAACGTGCTTGCTTTTTATTGTTAGTTTTTTTACTTGTACAGTCAACTCTGAAACAACCCAGGTTTGAATTGCTCATGTCCACTTATATGCAGATTTTTTTTCAATGAAAGTTATACCATATATGCCTGCCTCTTCTGCCTTCCCTTCCACCTCCTTTACCTCTTCTGCTTCTGCCACCCATGAGACAGCAAGGCCTATGCCTCATCTTCTTCCTCCCACTCAACCTGCTCAATGTGAAGACAATGAAGATGAAGACCTTTTTGAGGAACCACTTCCAGTCAATGAATAAGTGAATATATTTTCTCTTCCTTATGATTTTCTTAACATTCTATTTTATCTAATTTATTTCCTTGTAAGAATGTAGTATATAATACATGTAATGTACTAACTGTGTGTTAATCAACTATTTGTTATTGTTAACGTGCCATTAGTAGACTATTAGTAGTTAAGATTTGGGGAATCAAAAGTTATACTTAAAATTTCAGTTGTGCAGGGTTGGTACCTCTAACTCCCTGACTTGTCCATAGGTCAACTGTAACTGAAATTATATTTTCTTTAGATAAGTTGAATGAATACACTGGTGAAACCTAACATTATTTAGCCTGCGTTAAGGAACTAATTTACCAGTAGAAATGAACATAAGCATTCATACTGGAGGGTCTCAGGGACCCACCCCAAACTCAGTGAATCATAAACTCCAAGGGTGGAATCCAGGGATTATAGTTTTTGAAAGATCCACAAAACAAAATGCATGTCCCCAAATGTGATAACTCCTGACCCAAGAGTTAAATTTATTGTCTTCCTTCTGTAGCAAGATATGCCAGTCATGTCTGCAAATTTAGACCTCAGGATGATTTTAGCTAATGATTGTTGTTTTAGTTCTTTCTCACATTGCTATAAAGAACTACCGGAAACTGGGTAATTTATAAAGAAAAGAGGTTCAATTGGCTTACTGTTGCACATGCTGTACAGAAAGCGTGGCTGGGGAGGACTCAGGAAATTTATAATCATGGCAGAAGGCAAAGGGGAAGCAAGCACATATTCACATGGACTGTGGGAGACAGAGAGTGAAGAAGGAAGTGCTACACACTTTTAAACAACCAGATTTTGTAAGAACTCACTATCATGAGAACAGCAAGGGGGAAATCTGCCCCATGACCCAATCAACTTCTACCAGGTCCCTCCCCCAACATTGGGGATTACAATTCAACATGAGATTTGGGTGAGGGCATAGAGCCAAACCATAACAATTGTCATCTTCACTCCCCTGCTTTCAGGGAGACTTCAGGAAATTAATGTCCTTTGTCAACCTATGACCTAGATACTCTGGCTAGCTATACCTTCAAACTCAAAAGGGCTGATAGATTTTTGGGTCTCTTAGAAATTGCAGAGCCTAAACTTTAGGGTGACCTTGGAATTTATCATCTATTTCTGAGTGATAGATATGCTAATTATGCTAGAATAAGAAGTGTGCTGGGATAATGGGTGCAAATTATGTCTGCTTGGAACAAACAAGGAGATATAGTGAGCCTACCAAATTTAGAACATGCTTTCTGGAATCAACCTGGAAGCATCAGAAAGATCTTAATAAAACCTCCACAACCAAGGAGATATACTCAATCTCCTTGGGCCCGCCAGATTTTGACTCACAATTGAAAAAGAGGTCTTGGATGATTTGAAAGTAGGATCCAGAGTGATCCCAAAATTCAGACTGCTAATCCTAGGAAGAAGAAAAATATCTTCCCTAAGGACCACCCCCTTTCACCATCCTGTTAAGCCCCACGGTTTCAAACAACCAAACAATGTCGTAAGGCAAAGTGTGCCCTGGGGCACCTGAGCTTTGTTTTTTTTTAGTTTTTGAATTTTTGTGGGTACATAGTAGATGTATATATTTATGGGGTACATGAGATATTCTGATACAGGCATATAATGTGTAATAATCACATCAGGGTAAATGGGGTATCCGTCACACCTGCTTTCAAATCCACAGCTGGCCTTTGGATGTAGCCCCAAATCACAGGCAGAGACCCTCCGGTCTGATGGTGAGCTGCAATTTCTATTTTTTGCTCTGTTGACTAGTTTTCTCCTTTCTCAGCATTTCTTAGAAAATCTCAAATGTTTTACAGGCCTAATATTATTAATTTTCCCAGATTCTTCCACTTTTTCCATGCCTTTGTAGTATAGCATTGCCTTAATCTTTTGTTTCCAATCTTTCCTATCTGCTGATATTTCCATCTCTTAACTTTCCTCTTTTCCACATTATTCTTTCATTTTTATTTATTTATTTATTTTGAGGTGCAGTCTCACTCTGTCACCCAGGCTGGAGTCAGTATTGCAATCTCGGCTCACTGCAACCTCCAGCTCCCGGGTTCAAGCAATTCTCTTGCCTCAGCGTCCTGAGTAGCTGAAACTACAGGCGTGTGCCACCACGCTGAACTAATTTTTGTAGTTTTAGTAGAGACAGGTTTTCACCATATTGACCATGCTGGTCTCAAACTCCTGACCTCGTGATCTGCCCATCTTGGTCTCTCAAAGTGCTGGGATTACAGGCGTGAGCCACTGCACCCGGCCCACATTATTCTTTCTATCTGGATGCCATGACAGGAAGCTTGACTAGAGAAAGGCCAAAATTAACATATGAGGACGTATTGAAAGATGAAGAGATAAGCATGACTGGTAGGAAAGGAAAGTGATGGTTGAAAACTCTTATCTAGTTTAAAATATCTTTTGGAAATAGGTGTAATCCACAGTTTCAGATAAAAAAGCAGAGAAGCAACATTTGCATCTGAGTGTTATTTTTGAAAATGTAAGGATTTGTGTTATGTGTTTGTCATAACACAAGAGATTGTGAATAGGCAAAATCTACCCAAACGTTTATTTCTGATCATTTAGTATCAGCAACAGAGACAAGAATGAAACACGAAGCCTTTGAGAACAATGTATTAGAATTTTATTTAAGAACCAAATACCAAGAGGGAGAATGTTCAATGTTCTCTCACATTTCATCTTTATGAAATTTGTTGTTTAAGTTGTTTTATTACAACTGTCTTAACGTTTTCATATACATATATTTTCATTCCCTGTAGCAGTTCACTGTCTTACAAGGTAAACACATTATTGCTTCTCTCTTTCATATAAACCGTGAACTTCCTCTCCATTTCTACAGATGAGAAAACTAAACTGCCTTTATTTGTAATTCATTTCTGAACTCTCACTAAAGCATGAACCCCTGTACATTATCACAAGGCTAAACTCTTTGCAAATTACTTCCCTCCTTTTAACTAAAAAAAATAAATGAAAAGAGTCTTAGACAAATAAGGTTTGCATTTCTAGAGGAGTGGCACGAACACTTCAAATAATAAAACTTGAAAGCAGGAAAGGTCATGCCACTGTGGATATCTCTCCCTATATAAAACATTTGCCATTTTTTCAAGGTTTTTCATAAATTTAGCGGAGTTAGGGGCAAATTCTTGCCCTTTTCTAGGTAAAATAGAATGATTGCATTAAAGCCATTTAAAAAAATCCATAATTTGAGTTTTCCTTTTCAGGATTATTGAAGTTTCACATGATGAGTTCCAAAATTAAGGGTGCAAATTCTTAGAAAACCAAACCAAACTAAAAAAAATAGAAACAAAGAAGAGGTTTATCACACATTACAGCAAGTCAATTCTTCATTTTTGCAATTTCACTCCCCTGAACTTTACGATTTTACATAAATTATATATCTAGTAAAAGTAAAATTATTCATCTGAGAAAGAATTGCATAAAATGTGACGATTTTACTGAACTAAATGTGAGTGTTCAAAGTTTGACCAGGTCTTTTACTAAACTGATGAATATTTTGAAACTCTATGACTATGAAAGCTTTTCTAGGAAAAAGTTTATATAGTAAAATATTTAGTAAAAACAAATAAACAAAACCTCTGACCTTTGGATTTACAACGAAAAAGATATTCAAGATATTGGCATATCCTAAAAAACATACCTGGGAATTTAATAATGTTTTACTTAGCTTATCAGCCCCACTTAAATTAACAGTGATTGAAATACAATCTACCCTTTTCTTCAATAAACTTTTCATTCATTCACAAATACAATGGGCCTCTCCCTGGAATGAGACCTTTAATTTTTTAAAAAGCTTGCTTGACCTGTAAGAGTTTTCAATTAATCAGAGAAACAAAACAAAATGTGAAATATGCACCAAGGAACTGAGGCTACTTTAGCATTCCCTTAGAATAAACATTGTCACTTATCACAGACTGTCCTATAAATCCTTGGAATTCTTCATAAAGTGAAGATTCCAAAATGTAATTGCCCTCTTAATTGGCAGTTAACAAATCCTATTAAAAAGTTAACAGGCTACCATACAAAAAAGAGAGAGAATGAGAAATTGGAGTGAGAAGCTTAAGATTTGCATAAAGTCAGACTGCTTTGCCTCTCTATCCCTTCTGTTTATAGGAAAGGAATAGTTGTTAATGAAGATCAGACCACGTTAGAAACCAACGTCTCTTGTTTCCAGGGTCAAACAACTCACAGGCCTTTAAATATTTAAAAAACAAAACAAGTTGCACAATCAATGTTATGCTTTAAGTAATCTACTTAAATAATCTCAGAGTGGTTTCAGATTTCATTCCTAGAAATAAAATGAAATCCAGAAACATAATAATCTTAAAACATTGAAAGGAAGACATCTGTATATGTGGTTATTGTTTGTTAGTGTATATATATGTTACAAACATATCAAGCTGTTTGATGGAATGATTATTAAACTGGAAGTGTTACACGTTTGTTTTAGTAGAATATGAAATAAAATCTTTGGGAATACTAGTACAGAAATTAATAAATAAAAGCTTAAATCTCTCAAACGTTACTAAATCATCATTTAGACGTGCTACATATTATCCATGGAGAGTTAACAGGGTAGACAAGAAGCCTCTCTTGGACCATGGAAGTCCCAGCAAAATGAAAGTAGAGCAGTCTGAGTGAGAAACCCATGCTTGCCTCTTTTAACCACATTATTTATCACAATAATGAAATTATATCACAAGCAGCGATCAGGACGATGTATTACATGACCAACTCATGAAGCATCATTACCATCAGTACCCAAAGACCTCAAGATTCTGGCCACCTCACAGATCAGTTTAACGTTTGTCCTATTTGGTTAGTAATGCCTCTGCACTACAGCAACGATGTTTTACAACATAGCAATGCTCCCTTGCTGTAGATGTACTGTCAGCATGCTTGCCATTTGAAGCAATATTTTTTAACTCATGAAGTTGGTATCTCTGCTCAGTTTAGGTTTGTTGGCTGAGTCACAGGACCTTTCTTCCAGATGAGTGAACACCATGCCTGTGGCTGACCACGTATGTATTTTAATCATTGAGTTCAAATAAAGCTGGGAGCATACTGAGGGCTTTAGACCCAGGACCAGATGCCCCTTCCTACTCCGAAATCTCTGCTGCAGTCCTTCTCTGTTGGCCTTCAATATTAATCTTCATGCAGGTTTAACTTACCTGTTTCAGACATGCAAGTTTAAGAGTACAAAAGTGTCTTTTCATCTTTTTCCTTTACCTTGTGCCCATCATCTCTACCTTTTAACTAAGGACTGGAAGAGATGTCTTCCTGCAGTGAAAGAGGGCTGAAAGTATAAATTGCTTTCAATGAGCTAGTATTTCTTTTTCTTTCTTTTTTTTTTTTTTTTAAGACGGGGTCACACTCTGCTGTCTGGGCTGAAGTGTACTCTGCAAACGTGGCTCACTGTAGCTTCAAGGGATCCTCCTGCCTCAGCTTTCCCAGTAGCTAAGGCATGACTACAGGCATGTGCCACCATGCCTAACTAATTTTTAAAAGTTTTTTGTAGAGGCAGGATGTGGTGGCTCATTCCTGTAATCCCAGCCCTTTGGGATGCAGAGGTGGCAGATCCCTGAGCTCAGGAGTTTGAGACCAGCATGGGCAACGTGTTGAAGCCCTGTCTGTACCAAAAATGTAAAAAATTCACCAGGCTTGATGGTGTGTGCCTGTGGTCCTAGCTACTTGGGATGCTGAGATGGAAGAATCACTTGGGCCTAGGAAGCAGAGGTTGCCGTGAGCCGAGATTGTGCCACTGCACTCCAGCCTGAGGAACAGAATGAGACCCAGTCGCAAAAAAAAATTTTTTTTTCTTTGTAGAGATGGGGTCTCACCCTGTTTCTCAGGCTTAGTATTTTAATTTTAATTTACACTATAGTATAAAGAATCCGTTCAGTGCCTGAAATGTTAATAGGTAGCATTCGTGCAGGCATTGTAAGAAGTGCTTCACAATTACCTCACTCACTAACCATCCCCAAGAAACTGTAACTATCCCCATTTTATAGCTATGGACAATGAGGTTTAGGGGAGGTTAAGTAACTTGTCCAAGGTTGCTGTAGGATAGAGCCCAGCCCCACTCATATGCTTATCGTTCTGTATTTTACCACCTCTTTTACTGTTTTTCCGAATGCCGCCATCTCCTGCCTTGTCCTCTGTCCTGTCTGTGAAAATCATCTATGAGCTCCATTTAGAATCTTTTTATTTGCACTTTGCTCCAGAAGATCAATTTATTTCCTTTATTTAAGGGTTCTTAACCCAGGACTTAAGAAAGAACCTCTAGGGGTGGAGACTTGGGATAGGCGAATGCCTTGAAGTTGTTCATTTTCATGTGTATGAACAGAAGTACATTTTTCAGGAAGAGGAGTTCCCATGGTTTTCATCAGGTTCTCAAGGAATCTGTGACTGCAAAATATTAAACCTGTGACTTGATTCAATTTTCAGGGCAGAGAGGTAAGAGAGAATAAATTTGTCTGGAAAGTGGATTCTTGGTGAAATCAAAGTAGCACAAGTACAATTTACTGTGAACTCCACAAGTCTGTTCTGAACTTTTCTGGAGGATCTGTTGTAAAAGCTTTGCCTAGTGCCCAAAATTTAGTTCTACACATCTCAGGTGTGATCAGTAGCATTTCAGGTATGATATAGCCTGGGGCAGGTGCGTGAGGTGTGGGGATGGTAGAGCGCGTAGGAGTATTTTTGGTGGTTCTTTGGGAAAGGGATCTTGATTTCAGACTTTCTGGGTGCGGTGGCTCACGACTGTTTCCAGCACTTTGGGAGGCCAAGGCAGGCAGATCATGAGATCAGGAGTTCGAGACCAGCCTGACCAACATGGTGAACCCTGTCTCTACTAAAGATTCAAAAAATTAGCTTGGTGTGGTGGTAGACCCCTGTAATCTCAGCTATTTGGGAGGCTGAGGCAGGAGACTCGCTTGAACCGAGGAGGTGGAGGTTGCAGTGACCCAAGATGACACCATTGCACTCCAGCCTGGGCAACAGGGCGACACTCCATCTCAAAAAAAGAAAGAAAGAAAAGATGGTGACAGCCTCCTCAGATCTCTAAAGATGTATTCAATAGCCTCAGTGTTTATGATGTGGTTCACCTGGTTATACAGGATAAAATTACACACAACTGTCACATAAGGCCAGACTATTTTGATCATCACTAGCATGTTATGAGAAGTGAACATAAGTGAAATTTAATGAAATTTAAGGAAGGTATTCTGTGGTGGGTGAATAAGTAAGAATGATTTTAGAGAAATACTATACTTTTCAAAAGAAAAAAACACTCAAATGCAAGGAAAAGGAAGACCAATGACTAATGAAGGAAATCCTAGTTTTAACTACCATTTGGATATTTGCAGTTAAAATTAAGATATTACCCCTGGTCCTACATTTTCTCATTGACAGAAAGCACAATTAAATTTATAAGAAAAATAATTTCCCTCCACTGGGCACGATGGCTCATGCCAGTAATCCCAGCTACTTGAGAGGCTGAAGCAGGAGGATCACTAGAGGTCAGGAATTCAAGACCAGCCTGGGCAACTTGGTGAGCACTCCCTCTCAAAAAAAATAATAATTTCCTTCTGAAATACAGTGGTTGTCATTCTGGGGGTGGCAATGGTAGAGAGGTGGAGAGTGGAATGAATTAGACGTGGTAGCATATTTTTTTCTACTGAAAAAAAGGAGGACAGATCTAAGTTGTTTTAACATGTGTAACTAAAGTCTCAAGGACCCGTACCCAAAATGTCAATGAGCATTGAAGAACTTTACCAGAGGAGGCTACTGCTGGCAGCTGAGCTGGATCCAAGAAGCTAGTCCCAAGCAGAAGGAAATCAAATCAGGAGGGACCAATGTGGACCATTAAAATTCCTAAACAGAAAAAAAAAAGACAAAAAGGAGGCCAGGAGCCCTGGTGTGGGGCATCTTTTGTGTCTATCTGTGCGGCAGACAACATGGAGAAGGAAGTTAGACTGAAAGGTAGATCTTGGTTATAAGCTGAAAAGAATCTTCAGGACTAAATTAATGAAGATGTAACTGCCCAGTGGGTTCATTTTGCTTGCTGCCCAAATATAGTCCATTTATTAAGCGAGGAGAATTGCAATAGAGAAAGAGTAATTCATTCAGAGCCGGCTAAAAAGAGACTGGAGTTTTACTATTACACAAATCAGCCTCCTTGAAAATTTGGAGGCTAGAGTTTTCCAAGGATAGTTTGGAAGGTGGAGGACCAGGGAGTGGGGAATGCTGATTGGTTGAGTTGGAGATGAAATCATAGGGAAGCTGTCCTCTTGCACTGAATCAGTTCCCGGGTGGGGGCCACAAAGCTGGTTGTTTGAGTGGAGCCATCCGCCATTAAAAATGTAAAAACCTCAAAAGACATCTCAAAAGGCCAACCTTAGGTTCTACATATAGTGATGTTATCTGCAGGAGTAATTGGGGAAGTTGCAAATCTTGTGACTTCCGGAGTAATGTCTGGTAATTATTTACTATACTTACATATTAGAAAAATTCAGGGCCCTCTTATTCTCCTGCCTTGGTGGCCTTTCATTAGTTTTACAAGGGCGGTGTAGTCTGGGCGAAGGACTATTACCATTTAAACTATAAACTGAAATTCTTCCAAAGTTGGCTTGGCCCATGCTCAGGAATGACGGAAGACAGCCAGCAGGTAAGACTAGAAGCAAAATGGAGTCAGCCATGTCAGATTTCTCTTACTGTCATAATTTTGCAAAGGTGGTTTCAAAGATATGTAGCACATGAGAGATATTATACTACAAAGAACTTTTAAACCTTGGCTAGGGCAACAAGACAACATGAAACTGCAGTGTTAGCCCTTGGTTATATATGGTTTACATTACCAATTCTCTGTGCACACAAAAGTCATTCAAACTCATTGTAAAATGTGTTTTGCAGTGTGTACAAAACTATACAGAATTATATAACCTCTGGATATAATCTGTAACCTAAAAGTCGACTTGACTCTTCCTGTATTCCAAGTACTTTTCCCAGAGGCAGCCAGTGTTGATAATTTTATGTAATCAGTGAATTTATGAAATTGTGCACCTTTTATGTGATCAGTGAATTTCTGAAATTATGCAGCACCCACACATACACATATGCACATGATTTTTTTCAGATCCATGTGTGTATCTTATGCAGTATATTATACTTAACAGTATATCACTGTCTCCTCACCTTTTCAATGCATGAAAGATCTTCATTCAACTAATGGCTGCACATGATTTTGAAGTATCAAATATTGTAATTTATTTAACCATGTCTCCTTCCCCATCCCATCTTTAGCAGAAACCTCTCAGAGGCCATTCATTCATTCATTGGATTTTGGACATCACTATCGGCATGACCCCATGTCAAAAATCTGGATAGGATAATATAAGTTACCTATACCATATGCTCAAGGCTTAAAATCAAATAAAGGAGGTAAGATTTAATTGTATTAGTATAGTTGTAAAATCTAAGGCAGTTTAAAACCACCTTAAATCCCTTCTGCTCTAAAGCAGAGTGTTAGTAGGAAAGGAGTAAATAAACAAATAAATAACCAATTTGCACCACCAGATAAATGTTTCCTGGGGAGCGTAAACAAAGAGTCCAGGAGTTTAGATGCACTGGAGCTGGTTTTCAGCAGGGCTTCCCTGCTCCTGCCCTGAAACACCACCCAATCAATCTTCCTGCAGCAGAGCTTTGATCATGTCACTGCTCTACTCAGAAAACTCCCATGACCCTCCGTGGCCTGACGTCTTTCCCCATCTGCTACGGAAGGTATTTCATCCATGTTATTTCATCCATGACCCTGTCCCATTAGAATTGTGATGTGGTTGAAAGTGCCTTGGAGTTGTTATTACAAGACTTGGGTGTGAATTCTGCTTCTGTCACTTTTTAGCTCAGTGACCTTGGGCAATCCTTGCAACTTCCCCAGATTTAGCTTCTTCATTTGTCAACCATTGATATTGCCCATATCATGGGTTTGGCATAAAATTAAATGAGATAATATGGGTGAAAGCTCTTTGTTAAGTGTGAAATGTCCTGTGAGCACATGCACATATGAAATACAACTTTATAAAAGTACTAGTAATCACCTATTTATAAATATGGCTAGTGCTTTCCTATAAAATATGCCTGTAAGTCATTATACACCCCCACCCACCTTGGAGTGGGATATTTGTTTTGGACTCTGAGGGCTGAAAGGAATTTGAGAAGAAAATGGGGAAAGGCATTTCAGTCTGATGGAATGGCATGAGAATGTGTTAAGAGGTTTTAAGGCCTACAGTGTATCTGGGGAACAGCAAATCATTTGCTTGCTCAAGTGCAAGGTTTATCCAGAGGAAAAGCGGGAGCTCACCTTGGAAAGAACTGGAATCAAATGTGAAGGCTCCCAAAGTCTGGGCCAGGAGGTCTCTACTCAGGTGATAGGGGTCATGGGAGGTTTTTGAGCAGAGAAATAATTTCTCAGCCTTCTGAAGGATTGATTGACAGAAGGATGGTTAGAGGTGAAGAGGGTGCCTGGGAGGCTGTGGCTAGGGCATGTGTCGAAAGATCAGTTGCTGAGCCCACATTCTGACCAAGGAAACAGAGAGGCATAAAGATAAGTTAGTGATATTATTGTGAAATCATTGGCTGGATTTTTTGTGTGTGTGGTCTGTGACTGAACCCTGGGGAAGAGGAATAAAGACAGAACAAGGAGATTTTAAGCTTGATGGTAATCTTGGGTTGGAGGAAATGGGCCTACTGAGGATCAGAGAACATGAGGATGATGTGTGTATGTGGTGATTTATTTGCCTGGGATGTGGTGGCAATGGAAGAGAAAATAGAAAATAAGCCAGCAGTGATACCTGAACTAGCCAGGAAGGCAGCAGCCTGGGGAGTGGGGCAGTGCCCCCAGTTTCTCACAAACCTAACTGATTCCAAAGCTGGACTGTGACATTCTCTACCAGATACAAATAAATAAATAAATAAATAACCAATAAAATAAATAAATAGTCTTCAATTGAATAGTCTTCAATTCATTTTACCATTTCAAACTCACTTTGATTTCTAATATGTTTGAATAAATAAGGCTGTGCTGCAAAGCTAATCTGTTTCCTGAGGATTTGAGAAATGACTTGGAAATCAACTATAAACACTATTCTCAGGAAAAACCCAGTGCTTTGCAGCCAGATGTCCGTCAAAGCACTATAACAGAAAAAGCCTTCACAGGCATTACTCACCAAAGGAAATAAGAATTTCTCCCAATTGTCGAAACTAATAAAAACTTCTTTATGTGGGTTTGCTCCATTTCGTCTTATGATCTACTATTACCTATACTGAAAGCAGTAACAAAGTATAGTTCACTGTAAAAATAAAAGTAAGTATAAATGAGAACTTGTAATGGAAGTAGGTTCTCACATAGGGACAATAACTGGCATCGGGAAACGCAGTGGTATAAATCCCAGACTTAAAAAGCATGCAATTTTATATTGTCTAATTTATTATAAATTTGTACATAGTTTAAGTATTTTAAAGGACTTAGATTTTTGTTGCAACCTTTAAAATTAAAATCATATTATTGAACCTTCTTGAAACATTACCAAGATAATAATAAATAATAGTTCATATTTTCATACATTATACAATTGGGGGTGGTTATTAGATTCAAAAGCACCAAGCACCTGTTGAGGGTAAGGAAAAGCAAACACATTGGAAACAATCCCTCCACACATGTAATGGAGTGTCAAGAAATTGATAGTCTTTTTGACCGGTTCATTTTCTGGCAGCCACAGACACTAATACCTGTCTTTTTTTTTTTTTTTAAAGAAAAGAAAAAAATTTTAAAAAATGTTTTCTGTAGAAGCCTAGTGAGGCCTGCTGAGGATATAGAAACATTGGAATGAATGTGTAGCAAGTGAATAAGAGCCATAGAGATCTTTATTCTTATTTCACATGGCCTGAAGTGAGTCTGATGGGATTTCAGATTGTGGCCAGAGATAGCAGAGGATCGTGCAAAGCTCCTGAATGAAAACTTCAGATTTCCGAATCAAAACCTCAAATCCAGGTCAAGTTTGCTGAGAGGTTTGCTGAGGCTCATGAACCTCTCTGTGAACCTGCCTCAGGACCTACACTAGGTAGGGAAAATTTCAAATAAACCTGAGATGAATTATAGTTCCAGGTGGAAATCAAGCGAAATTCAGTTTCATCTGTGTTTCAGTTAACATTTAGAATGAGAATCCACATAAACCAGAAATGTGTGCCCTCTCCCAGCTTCTCATGAACCTCGCACAACCAGAAAACACTGAAGCTAAAGAAGAACAAGTCAAGCTAATGAGCTTTTTGTAATAGACATGCTTTCAATGTATACAAACATATAATCCAGCAGCTATGCTGCTTCATTGAAGTGGAGGCTTCAGGATTCTGAGCCTATAGGTATCTGGCATAATACCTTATCCTATCCTGAAATAATTGCCGATATCTTGGAGCAAAGCTAAGCATGCTGGGTAGTTACTCTTTATAACCCTCTGGCTGGTAGGATGCACACACTGTCATTGCATAGATAGATAAATCAAGGGGGCCAACATTATGTGTTACTGATCGTAAGGCCCAGGGTCACAAAACTACACAGGAAATTTAAGCATGGTAAAGGAGGAAGGGCTGACTATTCCTTGGCCCTCACTGCCTGTCCTGCCACTGTCTCTTTAAAAAAATGAGATGATGTGATTTTATAACCTTTAACAATGTATTGAGTACCCAGAGAAGGAAGAATTGAATTTGGGAAGGTGACTGGTGTGACTGACTGTTGGAAAGATAATTTCCCCTGGAGAGGCAAGAGAAGCCTTAGCCCTGGCACAGAAGCAAGATGTAGGCAGAGAAGAGGAACACCACCCTGGGGCAGAGGAAACCCAAAAATAGCTCAGTAAACATCAGCCACTGTGTGTGTTGTATGTGCATGTACACAAGCACTCATGTGTGCATGTGTGCACAGAAAGTTTGGAGACAGGAAAGCTCCCACATTGCTGAGACAAAGATACGGAGAGAATGAATTATAGCAGCTGCAACAGCTACTCTCAGTACAGTTCAGGAGTCACTTGAAATCTTGCTGTGGACGGAAAGGGAGTTGAAGGAAATTGGGGTTTCAGCAGTGGCACAAGTGCTGGTCCCTGCAATCAACCAGAGATCCTTATTTCATTGCCCTTATGTCACAGGTATCCTTAGCTTTTTACCCCCTCAGGCTAAGTCGTCTGGCCAACATCTGGAGCCTATTTAAAATATGCACCTCTTTCTCCCACCTACCCACTACTTTATGTTTCCTTAAGACAAGATTTGTGAGAATTTGAACATGGGCAGGGCTAGAGACTAGCTTGTATGACTTAAGAATTACTGTATAATAAGTTGTAGATAAAACGTTTACATGTGAAGGAAGTGTTAAGTATCACAGAAATACAGACAAATATTTGAGACTTTCATTAAGTTCTTTCCTATCTATTTGCAGATGTTTTAAGGATTTTTTTTTTAGATAAAACAGTCTTTCAGCCAATTCTAAATAGAATATGTGCTTGAAAAACATGAAAATATTTTACCTATTTGGAGATGACTTTTCACTTTACAGTTTTTCTCCTCCTTTCTTTTCTTATGTCCTTCCCTTTCCTCTCCCCTAAATGAAGGTGTCCAATATGGGAAGGTTTTTTTTTGTTTTGTTTTGTTTTTTTCTTGTTTTAACCTATAAAACATACTGCTGTTTGTTGACTGTTGGGTTTCATTTTGCGTTCCTGTGTAAATAATTGACTAAATCATGTCTCCAATGTAGAATAACTTCAATGAAATCAACAAACAAATTGGTTTTGCTTCAATATAAAGCTAGAGGCAGATTCTCATATATCTATTTTCAGGTAAATGGCTTAGATTCCCCTTCATGTTAGCAGAAAATTCCTAATACTGTCTAATGTGTTCAAACTCTAGAGAGGAGAGACAAAGGAACTTGATTTATCTTAAGGTAGATTAATTTCTGTAAGAATGAATCATTATAAATTAGAAATGGATTGAAATAAAATGAAAACTGGGTGCTAATTTAGACATAGGCTCATGTTACATGAGCCAGCTGCTGAAGACCTTTAAATGGTTCAGCAGGTCCCTTAAAATCATTGAGGTGTGCCTACAAACATTGCCTGAGTTCTTTGCAGAGCACTGTGTGAGTAATCTTGAGAAGACACTAACACTCAAGCTTGGAATAAATAACCCCAACCTTAATCCCTAGCCCTCTACCTCATTCCCACTATTTTCTTATATTGAGCCATTCTCATATTGCCATAAAGAAATGCCTGAGACTGGATAATTTATAAAGAAATGAGGTTTAAATTGGCTCAAGGTTTTATAGGCTGTATAGGAAGCATCATGCTGGCATCTGCTTGGCCTCTGATGAAGCCTTAGGACACTTACAGTCACGGCAGAAACTGAAGGGGAAGCAAGAACATCACATGGCCAGAGTAGGAGCAAGGGAGAGAGGGGGAAGTGCTACACACTTTTAAATGACCAGATCTCACAGAAACTCACTATCATGAGAATAGCACCAAGACGGATGGTGCTGAGCCATTCATGAGAGATCTACCCTATGATCTAGTCACCTCCCACCAGGCCCCATTTCCAACATTGGGGATTTCAATGAGATTTGGGCAGAGACAAACATCTAAACTATATCATCCCTGCATGCAGTAGAAATTGAATAAAGACTATATCGTCAATTCTATGATGTGCTTCCTCTTTCCCATTGTAACATCTCTGATATTGTATAGTCATTGACATTTTACAATTGCTGTTGGGCAGGTGGAAGTCCTGACATAATTGTCATTGCTTCTGTTCACATAACGTTGAATTATGTTGATGCTCTGTAAGCATGACTAGATCGTTGCAACCCTTCAACATTTTAGTCAGGAAATGGTTAAAAGATAATTTGAGGAAAAAATATAAATTCTGGCTTTTGTCTGAGAACTTTCCTTTGAGGTTTGTGAGATCAAAGAATCACCAGCATTTGCAGAAACATGTGACTAGAACTTGAAAGAAATTCCCAGCGGTAACAGTGGAGAACTCTTGTGCTGCAAAGATGACATTTTTGATAGCATGGAGAATAATATTGTGTGAGCTGAAAATCCTGAGGCAGGAGTAATGCCACCAACATGGTGGAATAGAAGCTTCTGACTCTCCTACCACCCAAAAATGCATCAAATATGCATATATTTACAAATAAATTCTGTCTGAGAGAAAATCAGAGACCAAATGAAAGACTCCTACCCACCACCCAACTAAGGAAACATTCACACTGAAGGGTAGGAAAAGCTGAGGCACACTTAGGCATGAACCCCACACAGGCCAGGCTCTGCTCCATAAATTGGGAAAGAAGTCTCAAAAACCAATTTCTCTCTGAGGAAAGGAGGATCTGGGCCTTACATATAGGGCCCTAACTCTAAGTTTCCCCACAGTTTGACTCAATTCACCAACTATGGGAGTGGAGGGAATTAGACACATGCTAGTTCTCTTTAGCCTACATGAAAAAATTGGTGGTTTTATAAGAGTGAGCCAGCACTTCTAAGCACTTTATCTCTCTGGGAGCAGTGCAGAGTAGGTGCTTTAAAAATTATAGCCCTCGCCAGGTGCAGTGGCTCATGTTTGTAATCCCAGCACTTTGGAAGGCCAAGGCAGGTGGATCACTTGAGGTCAGGAGTTCAAGACCAGCCTGACCAACATGGTGAAACCCTCTCTCTACTAAAAACAAAAGTTAACTGGGCATGGTGGTGTGCACCTGTAGTCCCAGCTACTCGGGAGGCTGAGACAGAAGAATTGCATGAACCCAGGAGGCAGTGAGCCCACATTGTGCCACTACACTGCAGTTTGGCCTACAAAGCGAGACTGTCTCAAAAAAACCCAAAACACAAAAAACAAAACCATAGCCCTCTGGATTAGCCTAGAAGGGGCATTTAAAAAAGCTCTCTAGTGGCAATCTGGTGATCTGGCTTCTAACTAACTTGCCTCAGGGAGTTAAATAGACAGTCAATTTTTTTTTTTTTTTTTCTTTTTTTGAGACAGGGTCTTTTTCTGTCACCCAGGCTGGAGTGCAGTGGTACAATCTGGGCTCACTGCAGGCTCAACTTCCTGGGCTCATGCAATTCTCCTACCTTGGCTTCTGAAGTAGCTGAGGCCATAGGCACACACCAGCACACTGCGAACTTTTTTTTATTTACTGTAGAAATGAGGAGGTCTTGCCATGTTGCTCAGGCTGGTCTTGAACTCTTGGGCTCAAGCAATCCTTCAGCCTCAGCCTCCCAAAATGCTGGGATAACAGGTGTGAACCACCAATTCCAGCCTTAGACAGTCAATTTTTAATCCCCCACCAGTCTGGGAGGAGTTTACGCTCACTCCAAGCACCCTAACTCTTACAATATCCACTGAAGTGATTGTACTCTAAATCTCTTAGCTCAGGGAGCTGAAGGACTGGCACACACATGTTTTTCTAAACCACAGGGGGAAAATAAAAGGTTATTTTACATGGGCATGCAAGCTCTTTAAAGGATTCTACCCCCTGGGACTAATGCCATGAAGGGATTTAAAAACACAGCCATTTCCCTCTGGAAGGGGTTTATGAAACACCCCTCCAGAGGCTACTTGGTGGTCTGACTTCTAACTTGTATTGGGGAGTTAAATGGATAGTCAGTTATTAATCTGCTGTCAGCCTGGGAAAAACTTGCACTACACTGAGATCTCTAACTTTTATAATATCCAGCTAAGAAATGGCATCCTAAATCTTCTGAAAGCAGAAGAGACTGACATATGCATCTCTCCAGACTGCAGAAAAAAAGTCACATTTAAAAATGGGTGTACAATCACTCCCAGGGTTTCCATCCCTCTAGAGTGGTACAGAGAAGGGGCTTTAAAAACAGCCCGGGCCAGGTGCAGTGACTCATGCCTGTAATCCCAGCACTTTTTGAGGCAGAAGCAGGTGAATCACTTGAGGTCAGGAGTTTGAGACCATCCTGGCCAACATATTGA
The DNA here is from genome assembly GCF_001604975.1 of Cebus imitator. Taxonomy (NCBI): domain Eukaryota; kingdom Metazoa; phylum Chordata; class Mammalia; order Primates; family Cebidae; genus Cebus; species Cebus imitator. The sequence continues at coordinate 370,910 of NW_016107877.1, read as the reverse complement.
CACCCTGTCTCTACCAAAAATTAGCCGGGCGTGGTGGCACATGCCTGTAGTTCCAGCTGCTCTGGCGGCTGAGGCAGGAGAATTGCTTGAACCTGGGAGGAAGAGGTTGCAGTGAGACGAGATCGCACCACTGTACCCCAGCCTGGGTGAGAGTGAGAACTTGTCTCAAAAATAATAGTAAAAAATAAAAATTTAAAAAGTAAATAAAACTTGGCCTGGTGAGATGTCTTATGCCTGTAATCCCAGCATTTGGGAGGCCAAGGTGGATAGATAAGCTGAGGTCAGGAGTTCAAGATCAGCCAGGCCAACATGGTGAAACCCATTTCTACTAAAAACACAAAAATTAGCTGGGCATAGTGGCATGTGACTGTAGTCCCAGCTACTCAGTAGGCTGAGATAGGAGAATCACTTGAACCCAGGAGGCAGAGGTTGCAGTGAGCCGAGGTCGTGCCATTGTACTCCAGTCTGGGTGACACAACAAGACTCTGTCTCATAAAATTAAATAAATAACTCTCAGCCCCTTGGTTCTCTCCAAAAACAATTTGAGATACACATGAAAAGCCCCAATTTTTAAAGCTACCTCCTGAAAGACTTCTTCTTAAACCTAGTAAATATGGGAACAGATGGGACTAGGCATATGCAAGTCTCCCTTGTTCACACAACAAACAGGTTTTTCAACAGGTGTCCAACCACTTCTAGGGGTTGTACCCCTTTAAAACAGTGCATAAAAAGGTCAGGAAAGGTCTAACTTTCTCTCTGGAAGGGATGTATAATACACACTCCCAGTGGCTACTTGGCCAGCTGGTCTCCAATGAACATGCATCAGGGAGCTAATGGGGCAAACAAACAGCAGCCATTTAGTAGCCAGAACCAGAGTTTGATATTTCACAAGACCTCCCCTTGCTCACCCCAGAGATAAATCCATGCCTGTATATCCTTTCTAGAAAGAGTTCAACCATGAACCAAATACCACAACTTCCATAGCTCCCATCTAAGAAACTGTCTGCTTAACAACCTCGCTCTGGAAGTTGAGAATGCTTTGTAATTTTGAGTGACTCTATATTGATTATAGAAATCAAACAAGTAGATGTATAACAGGCACACTCCTAGAAGCTATCCCTCCAGGATCAGAAGGTACAGCCTGAATTGTGAGTACAGCATCTACCATAGATCCTCTTTCCAGCTTAATGCAGAGAAATAAACACTTTCACCCAGCCCCACCATGAAGATAGATAGAACTGGAACACACATCCGACACTCCAGCCTTTTCAGCTGCATCTAAAATTACTGGCGTCTATCATACCAGTCTTAGGGTACTGAAGACTTGGCATATCCTAAGCTCTAGAAAGCCACCAAAAACAGAGATAGCACCCTGGACAAACAGATTTGAGAGGCACCTTAAAATCTTTGGCTAGAGAGATCAGTGAAAACCTTCTAAACGAGTCCAGTCTAACAAGATGAAGAAAGGTAGTTATCTTATTTAATGTACAGAAACTAACACAGAGAATTAAGAAAAATGAAGAAACAGGGGAATATATGCCAAACAAAAGAATAAAATAAACCTCCAGAAACTGACTCAAATGAAATGAAATTTTGTGATTTACCTGACAGGAAATTAAAGATAGTAGTCAAAGATGCTCATGGAGTTCAAGTCAGCAATGTGAGAATAAGCTGAAGACTTCAACAAAAACAAGGTATAAAATATGCCAAAAGAAAACAAGAATGCTATAGCTAAACTGAAAAATGCTATAGCTAAACTGAAAAAGTTGGCCAAGGAGTCCAATAAGTCTAGATCAAGCAGAAGAAAGGATCATTACTTTAAGATATATCACTAGAAATCACCCATTCTGAAGAGAAAAAAAGAACTGGAAAAATGTGAATATAGTTCTAGAGACATATGAGACATCATCATATGGAATAACTTACACAGTATTGAGATGCCAGAAGGAAGAGAAAGAGAGGAAAGGACAGAAAATACATTCGAAAAGAAATAATGGCAGAAAACTTCCCATGTTTGATGAAGAATTCGGAAACCACATTTAGGAAGCTTAAAGCACAGCAAATAAGATCCCAGAGACTCACACCACTATATATCATACTCAAATTGTCAAAAGTTAAAGACAAAGAGGGCATATTGAAAGATGAAAGAGAAAATTGTCACATATAGGGAACCCTCATAAGACTATCCACATCCTTCTCAGCAGAAGCCTTGCAATGTAGTAGGGAGTAGCAGTATATATTCAAAATCCTGAAAGAAAAAGCCTTCAACCAGAATATATGTCTTTCAAAATATACCCAGAATACTGTCTTTCAAAAATAAAGATGTGAAAAAGACTTTCTCAGACAAAAGCTGAGAGAGTTTATCACCACAGGACCTGTATTACAAAATATGCTAAAGGAAGCTCTCCAATCGGAACAGGATACTAATGAGTCACAAAAATATGTGAAATTATAAAACTCACTCAAATTCAAAATACTCTGATACTGTAACAATGGTGGTTAAATCAATTATATCTCTAGTATAAAGGTCAAAATGTAAAACTATTAAAAATAACTAAAGTTAACAGTAATTTTCTAAGGGATACATATTTAAAAAATATAAAGTATAACATTAACAACATAAAACATGGGAGGAGGGTGAGTAAAAGTAGAGTGTGTATGCAATCAAAATTAACTAGCTATTATCAGCTTGTATTATGGTATGTTTAGCTATTATCAGCTTAAATTCACCTGTTATAAGCATAAGATACTTTATGTAAGCCTCAGGGTAACTACAAAGCAAAAATAAGGCTAAAACTGATACATGAAAAAGAAAATAACCAAAGCATGCCACTAACAAAGATATCAAACCATAAAGAAAGAAAGCAAGAGAGGGAGAAAGGAACAAAGAATCAACAAAACAACTAGAGACAACTAACAAGATGATAGGACTGAGTTCATACCTATGGGTAATTAGCTTGAATGTAAAAATTGATTAAATTTTCAATGAAAAAATCTAGAGTGGCTGAATGAATGAAAAAAACATGACCCAACTCCATGCTACCTGCAAAAGAGTTACCTTACCCATAAGGAAACACACAGACTAAAAATGAAAGGATGGAAAAAATATTTCATGAAAATGGAAATCAAAAGAGAACAGGAATAGCTATACTTGCATCAGGTAAAACAGACTTTAAGTCAAAAACTGGAAAAAGTGGCTGGGTGTGGTGGCTCATGCCTGTAATCCCAGCACTTTGGGAGGACAAGACAACCAGATAACAAGGTCAGGAGTTCGAGACTATCCTGGTTCACACAGTAAAGCCCTATCTTTACTAAAAATACAAAAAATTAGCCGGGCACAGTGGTGTGTATCTGTAGTCCCAGCTACTCAGGAGGCTGAGGCAGGAAAATCGCTTGAACCTGGGAGGCAGAGGTGTAGTGAACTGAGATCATGCCACTGCACTCCAGCCTGGGTAACAGAGAAAGACCCTGTCTCAAAAATAAATAAATAAATAAATACTGTAAAAAGAGACAAAGAAGATAATTACATAATGGTAAAGAAGTCTTCAGCAAGAGGATATAATGATTATAAATATGTATGCACCCAAACACTAAAGTATCCAAATTTATAAAGCAACTATTAGTAGATCAAAAGAGAAAGATAGCCTGCCATATATTCATTTTTTTTTTTTTTTTTGAGACGGAGTTTCACTATTGTTACCCAGGCTGGAGTGCAATGGCGTGATCTCGGCTCACCGCAACCTCCGCCTCCTGGGTTCAGGCAATTCTCCTGCCTCAACCTCCTGAGTAGCTGGGATTACAGGCACGCACCACCATGCCCAGCTAATGTTTTGTAATGTTTTGTATTTTTAGTAGAGACGGGGTTTCACCATGTTGACCAGGATAGTCTCGATCTCTTGACCTCGTGTTCCACCCGCCTCGGCCTCCCAAAGTGCTGGGATTACAGGCTTGAGCCACCGCGCCCAGCAGGCCTGCCATATATTCATAGTAAGGTACCTCAGCATTTTACATTCAGCAGTGGACAGATTATTCAATCAGAAAATTAACACAGAAACCAAACTCTAGACTAAATGGGCCTAACATTTATAGAACATTTCACCCCACAGCTGCAGAACACACCTTCTCATCAGCAAATGTAACAATGAAGCCATATATGACAAACCCACATTAACATCATACCAAATGGGGGAAATTTGAAAGACTTTCTTCTAAGATATGGAACAAGATTAGGATGCCCACTTTCACCACTGTTACTCAACATAATACTGAAAGTCCTAGCCAAAGCAATTAAGCAAGAGAAAGAAATTAAAGACATCCAATTTGCAAAGGAGGAAGTCAGGTTGTCCCTGTTTGCACACAACAAGATCTTATATTTAGAAAAACTTAAAGACTCCACCCAAAAACTGTTAGAACTGATAGAGTCAGAAAAGTTGCCGGATGCAAAATCAACATACAAATTTAGTAGTGTTCCTATATACCAATAGCAAACAATCTGAAAAAGAAATCAAGAAAACAATCCTATTTACGGTAGCTACAAAAAACAATTCCTAGGAATGATTTTAACCAAGGAAAGATGAAAGATCTCTACAATGAAAACTATAAAACAGTAGTGAAGGAAATAGAGAATGCACATGCACACACACACACACACACACACACACACAATGGAAATATATCCATGTTCATGGAGTGAAAGAATAAATATTGCTAAAATGTTGACACTACTCAAAATGATCTATGGATTTAATGCTATTCAATGACGTTCTTCACTGAAATAGAAAAAGCAAACTTAAAATTTATGCAGAACCAAATAGACCCTAAATAGCCAAAGCTGATCTGAACAAAAAGAACAAAACTGGAGGCAACAGTCTGACTTCAAAATGTACCATGAAGCTGCAGTAACCAAAACAGACACATAGACCAAGGGAACAAAATAGAGAACTCATAAATAAATCCATATATTTTCAGCCAACTGATTTTTGACAAAGGTGTAAAGAATACACAATGTGGTTAAAAACAACCTCTTCAATAAATGTTGCTGGGAAAACTGGATCTTCTTACGCAAAGAAGGAAACTAGACCCCTATTTTTTACCATATACAAAAATCAACCCAAAATATATTAAAGACTTCAATGTAAGGCTTGAAACTATAAAAGTACTAGAAGAAAATATAGGGCAAAATGATTCAGGACATTGGTTTAGGCAAGATTTTTCTGGATAAGACCTCAAAAGTGCAGGCCAAAAAAAAAAAAAAATAGGAAAATGGGGTTACATCAAACTAAAAAGTTTCTGCACAGCAAAGGAAACAATTAACAGAGTGCAGAGACAACCTACAGAATTGGGTAAATTATCTGCAAACTATCCATCCAACAGCAGATTAATATCCAGAATATACAAGGACTTTAAACAACTCAACAACAAAGAAATACACCTATATATTTGAGAAATATCTATTCAAATCATTTTTACCGATTCGAAAATAATATGGTAGTCCTATTTTTAGTTTTTTGAGGAAACTTCCTAATAAAAATCTATTTTAAAATTGGCAAATGATCTGAATAGATATTTCTCAAAAAAGACCATTTTTTCATTTGTCTATTGGCCAATAGACATATCAAAAAATGCTCAACATCATTAATCATCAGAGACATGCAAATCAAAACCACCATGAGAAATCTTTTCATCCTGTTTAATATTGCTATTATCAAAAACACAATAAATGACCAATGTTGGTAAGGATTCAAAGAAAGAGGAATTCTTATACACTGTTGGTGGGAATGTAAATTCGTACAGCCATTATGGAAAACAGTATGAAGTTTCCTCAAAAAAATAAAAATAGAACTACCATATGATCCAGCAATCCCACTACTATTTATCCAAAAGAAAGGAAGTTAGTATATTGAAGAGATATCTGCACTCCCATATTAATTACAGCACTATTCACATTAGTCAAGATATGGAATCAACCTACGTGTCCACCACTGGATGAATGGATAAAGAAAATATGGTATATATACACAATGGATTATTCAACTATAAAAAGAATGAAATCCTGTCATTTGTACCAATATGGGTGAGATTGGAAGACATTATGGCAAGTGAAATAAGCTAAGATCAAAAAGACAAATGCCACGTGTTGTCACTCATATATGGGAGATTAAAAAGTTTATCTCATAAAAGTAGAGAGTACAAGGCCAGGCGCGGTGGTTCACACCTGTAATCCCAGCACTTCGGGAGGCTGAGGCAGGTGGATCACAAAGTCAAGAGTCTGAGGCCAGCCTGGCCAATATGGTGAAATCCTGCCTCTACTAAAAAATACAAAACTTAGACTGGCGTGGTGGCAGGTGCCTGTAGTCCCAGCTGCTTGGGAGGCTGAGGCAGGATAATAGCTGGAACCCGGAAGGCAGAGGTTGCAGTGAGCCAAGATAATGCTACTACTGCACTCCAGTCTGGGGGACAGAGCGAGACTCCTTCTAGATAAAAGAAAAAAAATAGTAGAGAGTAGAGAATATAATAGTCGTTACCAAAGGTTGAGAAGGGTAGGAAGGCGTGGGGAATTGAGAAAGAGATTAGTTAACAGGTACTAATATTATAGTTAGGTAGGAAGTTATACCTTAGGTAGTTAGGTAGGAACAATAAGTTCTGGTGTTTTAGAACAGCAGGGTGACTATAGTTACCAATAAGGTGTATTTCAAAATAGGTAAAAGAGAGGATTCTAATTGGTCCTAATACAAAGTAATGACAAATGTTTGGGCTGATGGATAGGCTAATTACCCCAAACTGATCATTACTCATTGTATACATGTATCAAAATATCACATGTACTTCATATATATGCACGATTATTGTTTGTCAATTAAATCTGAATCAAATATGACTAGGAAGAGTTAAGTTACAAATAAAATTGCTTTAGGAATAGCTTAATCTATTTTTTTTTGTATTCCCCCTTTTTCCTATGTACAAGAGTGATATACGATAAGGAAATATCTATGTCTCAGTAAGCTTAAAGGAATTCTTTTTTTTTTTTTTTGGCATATGAAAATTCATTACTACAATGTTTTCACCATTGAAATTTTTGATCTTGGTCTTTCCTTCGTGCCTTTTTAAAGCCCAAAAGAGAGACATTGGCTACTTTAACAACCTTAAAGCGGACTCCAGGAATATCAACAGCAGCATGACCTTTGTGAACAAATCCAGCAACCAGAACTTCATCATTTTCCTCAATAAAGTTCAAGCAACCATCATTGGGTACAAAGGCTGTGATTTTCTTGCCATTCTTGATCAGCTGGACCCTGACACACTTCCTGATGGCAGAATCTGGCTGCTTGGCTTCAACTCCTACTTTTTCCAGCATCATTCTTTTTGCATGAGAAGCACCTCCAAAAGGATTGGCCTTCAAGGCTGTGCCCAAATGAGTTTTCTTATACTGTTTATCATGACATTTCTGGTCTTGTCAGTGACTACGGGGCTCCCTAGCAGTACGAAGTCCATGACACTTGCCAATCCTTCCTGCGCCACAGGCCTGAGCGAAAACAAGGAATTATTTCGCTAAGTACAAAATAAAAATTCTGTGTTGAAAACAAGTTTTGTGGGCTAGGCGTGTGGCTCACACCTGTAATCCTAGCACTTTGGGAGGACAAGGTGGGTGAATCATGAGATCAGGAGTTCAACACCAGCCTGGTCAACATGGTGAAACCCCATCTCTATTAAAAATACAAAAATTAGCTGGGCATTGTGGCACGTGCCTGTAATCCCAACTACTCAGAAGGCTGAGGCAGGAGAATTGCTTGAACTGGGACCTAGGAGGCAGAGGTTGCAGTGAGTTGAGATCACACCACTGCACTCTAATCTGGGCTACAGAGCAAGACTCTATCTCAATAAAAAACAAAAACAAACAACAAAAAATTTTGTGTTATTTAATTGGTATACTTTTCTTTCTCTACTATATTGGTGAGTCTAATAAGCAACATTTTCTTGGGTTTAATAAAATATACAGTTGCGTTCTTTATAGAGGGAAAGAAAAAAGGGAAGGGGTAGATAAAGAGGGAGAGAGCAAGAAAGAAGAGATTTTTCTCTGACTTTTCTGCTTGCCACTATTTAGAAGTTCACAGCTGAAGCTAGCCAATGGTTGTATCTAAAAATAGCAGAATTGTACATTACATGGTATAATAATTAAACCAATGTGCCAAACATCTTCAAAGTAAGAAAATGTAAGTAGGAGGCAAACGAATGATATTTATTTTATGACTCTTTAGTTGACTGCTACCATTTGGTGTTCCTGCAATGTGTTTCTTGGCAATTTGCAAGTATGGGCTAATGAGTATTTGAAACTGTGATGCTGATGATTGTTTTTTCCACTTACGCTTTCCATTTTTACAAATACCTAAGCCAACCAGTGCCTCCTTAAAGACTGAGTCAAGCTACTGAATGTTGGGAAATAACTGTAGTCTTCTGCTTCTGCCACTAGACAGTGTTCTCTCTATTTTCAATGCACTGACAATACTGTACTTCCTTAAATCAGAAAAACTGGCTATCCATTAGAAGAGGTAGCCCTTTAAATAACTGTAAATATTATACGTAAATGGACTAGCTAATATTTACTACAGATCCTATCTGTGATGTTGTCAGTGTTTTGAGTGCTTGTCTCCCCTGGATTTGCTCCAAGAGTAAGAGAGGAGATTCCCAGGAGGAACATTGCATTCTATGGCAAACTATTTTTTCTTGGGAAATGAATGAATTGCAGATGAATTCATTGACTGTTTAAACTGTAGGCATTAGCACCCTCACTCACACTGCACAAATATGAAAGCAGAACTCTTGTTTTCTGCGAGAATGGAAAAACAGAACAGAGACACAGCTTATAGATTTTTTTTTTTTTTTTTTTTTTGAGATGGAGTCTTGCTCTGCCACCCAGGCTAGAGTGCATTGGTGAAATCTCCACTCACTGTAACCTTCACCTCCTGGGTTCAAGCAATTCTCCTTCCTCAGCCTCCTGAGTAGCTGGGACTATAGGCGTGCACCACCATGCCTGGCTAATTTTTGTATTTTAGTAGAGATGGAGTTTCACTATGCTGGCCAGGCTGGTCTTGAACTCCTGACCTCAGGTGATCTGCCCACCTAGGCCTCCCAAAGTGCTGGGTTTACAGGCATGAGCCACCATGCCTCTTATAGAAATTTATAGGCATGAGCCACCATGCCTCTTACAGAAATTTTTTAAGCAAACAATTGACACACAGTTATAAATAGAGATAGTGAGGTATAGTGAACTGAACAAGGCTTTGATGTCAGACCTGGGTCAGCACCAAAATTGTGTGATCTTGGGCAACTTGCCAAAACCCTCAGTCTCAGTTCCCTAATTTGTTTGCTGCATGGGAAACGTATATGAGATAATTAAATAAATTACTGGCTCATAGTAGAATTTCAGTAACTATTCATCTCTTTGGAAAAGAGTGACTATTGGTATCATTAATTTTATAACCTACCTGTCCTTAAAATGTGTGATGTTATAAATAATGCTGCAATGAACATCTTTGTGCACAAATTTTTGTCAAATTTTCCACTTTTTTTCTTAGAATTTTTCCTGAAACTTTTCCATGAAATCACAAGTTCAAAGACATAAATATTTTTTTCTTTTTTGAGTCAGAGTCTCACTTTGTCACCCAGGCTGAAGTGTAGCAGCACGATCTTGGCTCACTGCAACCTCCACCTCCTGGGTTCAAACAATTCTTCCCTACTCAGCCTCCCAAGTAGCTGGGATTACATGCATTCACCACCACACCCGACTGATTTTTGTATTTAGTAGAGACGGGGTTTCACCATGTTGGCCATGTTGGTGTCGAACTCCTGACCTCAAGTGATCTGCCTGCCTCGGCTTCCCAAAGTGCTGGGATTACAGGCGTAAGCCACCACATCAGGCCTGGATATAGACATTTTTTACAAATCTTAATACATTAAAGCCTTTCCAGAAAGGTTGCATCCTTTCATTGAGTAAGACAATATCTTTCTCATCTATGCTTCATGGACATTACATTTAATTTTGCTTGCTTAATAGTCAGTACCTTATATCTTATTTTTGCTTTAATTAGTACTTTTTGATTACTAATGAAATTGAACTTCATTATTCCTTAATAATTTGTATTATGATTTCTTATTAAATATTAATTTGTGGTGATTTATTTCTTATGTTTTTACACATATTAAGTGTAAAACTTACTAAGTTTTTACACTGATTCTGAATCAACTATATCTTCCATTGATCTCTTTCTCTTCTTGTATTAATGTCATGTTATTTTAATTATCACAGCTTTATGTTTGAATATGTTTTAAAAAGCCTTAAGTCACCGAGTGCTCAAAAATTGCAAGGCATTATAGGATGCTGGGGAAGAGAAAAAAGAATTAGTGAGACCGACAGAAAGACAAAATGTTGGGAAGCCTCAATAAACTTCTCCATGGCTTGCATAAACCTAGAAGTAAGATTTGAAAAACCTCTTAAATCCATAATGGATCATGAGTGAGAAAGAAAGGCAGATGGAGAGGCAGGTAGTTTTTTCTCTATGCCCTAATCAGTATAGAGATGCCCGATAACAAGTGGATCCCATTGTAGATGCATTCAGGTTCTCATTGTGATTTTGTATTCAGCTGCAAATCTGATCATGTCGCTTCTCTGTTTGGAACTTTTCAGTCATTCACCATTATATGAAGAATAAAATCTAAATGTGGCTTACAAAGCACTGAATGACTCGAATGAACCCTGCTTGTCTATCTAGCCTTACCTCCTTCCAAGCCCCTGTCCTTTATGTGAGGGCAGGAGTGAAGAGGACCTGGATTTCCCTGGGTCACCATGCCAACCCCTGCTCTAGCGCCTCTGCAGCTTTGGCTGCAGCCTCACTTCCCCTTTTTCCATTCCCCCCCCTTTTTTTTTTGGTCCAACAAATCCCCGTAGTCCTTCACGTTTCAGTTCAAATAGAATTTTCTTAATCAAGTCATCCCAGGCTCTCCTAGGTGTTCTCTTTCATACTGCCTACATCCCTCCATCATAGAAAGCAACTGTTTCATTTCAAATGTGTGTGCTCCAGAGAGGGAAGGACCAGGTTGTCTCATCTTTGAATCTCTGGCATCTGCATGGTTCCTGGCACAGAGTGAATGATTATTAACAGGTTTGTAAATAAAAAATGAGACAAGAGTTAGATCTCAGATGCAATGTAACACATATAACCACATTTTCCCTGCTCTGAGGAATACTCCAGAGTTGAAAGCAAACACAACTCTGCAAACATTTCCCGATATAATCTTTTACTTTCTTTTAGTTTCTTTCTTTACTATTGCAAGAAAGGCACATTTGAAGGTTTTTCTTCACCTTTCTTATTGAGGGATGTGAAATAATTATAAAACTCTTTTTGTACGTTAAATATGCGGCTGAGATAAATGTGGCAAATCCAAAGAGGACCAGAGATATCCCTGAACAAGCACCAGGATGATCGAAAACAGAGAACTCTCACAAATCCACCCACTCATCAAAAACACAAAGAAGACAAAAACTATCATCACCTTCTAACCACATAATTGAATTATAAACTTCCAGCTGCCAAGCATCATTTGGGATAATCCTCTCAGTTCTGGCCTTTCTGAAACTTTTACACACATCTCAATTTTGGTGCTAAAAAATAAGGTATATCTGAAGTCTATAGTTGAGTATCAAGCCCCTCCTTGCCTCAAAGTCCAGTGGTTCTGGGGACAATCCCTGGGAAGTGGGCTAGACAGGAAGCAGAGCTACCTCTCACTTCCACAAGCTGCAATAGCCTTCTAGATCATGTCTGTGGTCAATGACTGGCCAGAACTGGCCAGCCTCCAACAGGCTTGTTTAGACTACTTGATGAGTTGACACAAGCAACGACTCTTTCCAGTGCTATTAGTGTCTGAACATTAACAAGCAATAGTGTTCAGTGAGACTATTAAAGAGAAAAGGCATTTTAATCTTTGTTTTGGAAGTAAGCCCTCCAAACAAACCCGTGGTAAGGGAGCCCTTGTGAGCCAGTTTCTGGATGGCAGCAGAGGGCAGCAGGACTTGGGCTGAGTCATCATAGGGACACTCTTCTCATAGCCAGAATAACTGGGAGGGACAGCTGGGAGGGGACACCGCCATTCCATATCCTTAGAGAAAGAAAATGCTAAGTACACCATGTGATGAATTTTCAGCACTCTATCAGCAATACTATACATTTAAATTCCAAGCAAACTATTCACAAAGGATTGCCTTACCTTCACTGACTACAAAGTAAACAAACCTCTAGGAGAGAGGGTTTCTCACCTTACAAAAGGTCCCTTGGAATTTAGAGACTGCAAGCCGGTCTGGCAGAATTTAGAATTACGGTTCTGGGAACTGGTGTGTTTCCCAGGTAAGTCACTCTGTCAATGACAATCATCTCAACTGAAAGTGTAGAGACAGTGTCAAAAATGTGACACTTGAGGCTGGATCTGTCTCCAAGAGTGACCATTCCAAGCCATAACAAAGGCAAATGGCTCACACACAAAGGAGAAATGTGTGCTCATCACTGTTTCTCTTCTCTTGTTTTGTTTTTGTCAACAAACATAAAAACAGATAATTATAAAACTTACAGTTTAGAAAGGTCTTAGAAGTCTTCTGTTCAACGATTCATCTCTTTTATATATTATTAAGTTGTGATGGGGGCTGGGGATCAGATAATGAAGGTTCCAATTATAGTTTTCAACATATAGCAATAACTGCCCCTACGTTTTTCTCCTGAAAATTTGTAAAATCAGACTGAGGAAAGTTGGATCTCTCAGCACCCCTGAGTATGAATCAAGAATAGTTGGTAGGGACAACTTATCACTTCAAGTACATACTGAGTTTACGGGGTATGCAACAGTGTTTATTTTTTATCATTCTTCTGCACTGTTTGCAAAAAGCAAGAAATTCTTGAATGTTCCACAAAATCTGTTTTCTTCTAACTATTCAGCTGACTGTCCATCATTAATTTGATTTACATAGCACAGGCAGAAATAAAAAGCAGAATTTTAACTACAGTCTATCACTCACATTTAATAAAAATGTTTTAAAATGGGAGTGAGTGACAAATAAGTAAAACTATCATATAATATTCCAGTTTATGGCAGGGAGTGGTGGCTCACGCCTGCAATCCCAGCTCTTTGGGAGGCTGAGATGGGGTGGATCACAAGGTGAGGAGTTCGAGACCATCCTGGCCAACATGGTGAAACACTGTCTCTACTAATAATACAAAAAATTAGCCAGGTGTGGTGGCAGGCACCTGTAATTCCAGCTGCTTGGGAGGCTGAGGCAGGAGAATTGCTTGAACCTGGAAGGTGGAGGTTGCAGTGAGCCGAGACCGTGCCACGGCACTCCAGCCTGGGCAACGAGTGAGACTCTGTCACATACACAAAAAAATTCAGTTAAAGAGGAAGTGAAATTGGACCTACCTGTCCTTTCATTCTCCCCCTTTATTGCTGAGGAAGACATAAATAGTGGATTGTGAGAGCCCAAATAGTAATCATAGGATTTCTGATCTTGGAGAACAAAAAAGAGGAAGAAATGGTTGTAACCTTAATTATATTAGTAATTACAACTGGTGACAGCAAACCTGTTGCAAATATTTCTTTTTTGACATTAGGAATAATGGAAGAGATAGCCAGTGTCTATTTTTCTATTCTCAAGATAAGGAAGTATGTATGTGATGACTTAAGGTTAAAGGTAGTCATAGCTGTCTTTTGCTTTACTTATCTGTATTTCTCATGCATTCAGATTTTAGAAAGTTGGCAATTATTAGTGTAATTACCTCTATCTTATTCCCAGTTTAGAACTAGAATTTCAAGCCACCATCTGGCTATTTAAGTCATGTGTTTATCATGGTGGTAAGCTGAATAATGACTCCGAACAAATGATCTGGGTCTTGATTCCTGGGACCTGTGAAAGTTACCTTGTATGATAAAAAAGACTTTGCACAATCCTGGCCAACATAGTGAAACCCCATCTCTACTAAAAATATAAAAATTAGCAGGGTGTGACAGTGTGTGCCTATAGTCCCAGCTACTCGGGAGGCTGAGGCAGGAGAATCGCTTGAACCCAGTAGGCGGAGGTT
>NW_016107877.1:343838-356576 GCF_001604975.1 Cebus imitator | reverse complement strand
TGATGAGAGACAGAAGAAAAGGCATTGAAACAAGATGCTATGTTTTTGGTTCTGAAGATGGAGGAAAAGGTCATGAGCCAAGGAGAGCAACTCCAGCCACTTGAACAGGCAGGCTGGTTCTTTCCTCCAGCCTCCAGAAGGCATACAGTCCTGAAGACACGTCAAAGCATTTTGGACTTCTGGCCTCCAGAACTGTACAAAAATAAATTTCTGATGTTTTACGTGACCCAATTAATAAGAATTTGTTACAGCAGCCACAGGAAACTAATATAATCAGCTTTCTTTTAACTGGCTTGGTATCACTCATAAAATTGAGTTTTCTTTTTTTTCTTAGAGATATGGCTGATATGTTTGAGAAATCTGGGCTTCACACGAAGTTATGTCATAATGTAGCACATTACATTGAGACATTCTGTCCCTTTTAAATCAGTCATATTTGGAAGGGTACTTTGGCTCAACTATTTTTTGGCTGGCAATTTGTAGCTTGTGTCATATAAATCAAAGAGGATATATGATATAATTTAGATGGGTGTCCCCACCCAAATCTCATAATAAAATGTAATTTCCAATGTTGGAGGTGGGAGGTGATGGGATCATAAGGAAGATCCCTCATGAATGGTTTAGCACCATCCCTGTTGGTACTGTCTTTGTCTAGTGAGTGAGTTCTGTGAGATCTGGTTGTTTAGAAGTATGGAGCATCTCCCTCATCTTGCTCTTGCTCTTGCCTCCATCATGTGAGACACCTGGTCTCCGTTTGCTTTCCACCTTGATTGGAAGCTTCCCAAGGCTTCTCCAGAAGCAGATGCCACTACGCTTCATATACAACTTGCAGAACCTCGAGCCAATTAAACCTCTTTTCTTTATAAATTCCCCAATCTCAGTTATTTCCTTATAGCAGGGTGAGAATGGACTAATGCAATATATTTAAAAGATTAGTATGTTTTTGACAATATTTTTATTACTCAATATTTAAAATTTCCCAGTTTGGAGACTGGGCACAGTGGCTCACACCTGTAATCCCAGCACTTTGCGAGGCTGAGGTGAGCAGATCACTTGAGCTCAGAAGTTCAAGACCAGTTTATGCAATGTGGTGAAAGCCTGACTCTACCAAAGATACAAAATTTAGCCAGGAGCAGTGGCATGCACCTGTAGTCCCAGCTACTCGGGAGGCTGAGATAGGAGGATCTCTTGAGCCTGGGAGGTGGAGGTTGCAGTGAGCTGAGACGGTGCCACTGAGCTTCACCCTGGGTGACAGAGTGAGACTGTCTTAAATAAGTAAGTAAATAAATAAATATTTTCAGTTTAGACTGATTGTTCTTTTAAAATAAGTTGCTTTTTCTAGAATGCTTTTCCCTACTTCCACCCAAGAAATTAAACGAAGCAATGGTGGCAATCTATGTTAAAATGTTTGTCCTTTAAACTATTTTCAAAAGTCTCTGGAGGCCAGACATGGTGGTTCACACCTGTTATCCCAGCACTTTGGGAGGTTGAAGTGGGCTGTTGCTTGAGGCCAGGAGTACAAGACCAGCCTGGGCAACATAGCATAACCCCATCTCTATAAAAAGTTTTAAAAAATTAACCAGGTGTGGTGGTGCACACCTATGGTTGGGAGGCTGAGGCAGAAGGATTGCTTGAACCTGACTGGAGTTTGAGGCTGCAGTGAGTTATGATTGCACCATGGAACAGATGCAGTCTCTCTGGGTGACAGAGAGAGACCCTATCTCTTAAAAAGAATTTCCTCTGAGATGGTTGCATTGTAAATATCTGAAATTGCATAGTACTATTAAGGATATAACTGGTGAGGAAGTGATTCTGGACAGAAGCATTGTAGAAAGATGAGATCATTGATGTACATGTCCCATTACCAAGCCTCTGTTGGAGTACAGACCCTCTCCCTGACACACTGATATTTAGGTATGACACCTTTATGAAAATACTTTCCCTCCCCTCTACTCTACTCACTTCCCAAATTGCAGAACACAGAAGTACAGATTGTTGAAGGAAAAAGAGCATATCCTACTCACACGCTAATTTCAGGGAAAAGGATTTGATGCTCCGAATGGATGATATATATGTTCATTGTCTGGTCTTAGCAGCAGAAGAGAGACCAGAACCCACGTCTCCTGACTCCCATTCCTGTACCTTTCCCACTTGTTAAGGGCATTTCCCGCCTTCCTAATCTTCAACAGAACTTATTTTACTTCATAAAGGAAATTAGATTGTAAGTATCTTTTAGAACCACAGGCTTTAAAAAAAGAAACTTAGAGACAATCTACTGAGGTCTCCCAATTTCCTGGGCCAGGCAAATTGCTTAGCTTCACACAGGTCATCACAGGCAGCAATAAGCTTGGATCACACGTCTCTGTCTCTTATTTTTCTACAGGTGATAACCTCTCAGGTTCATTTCTTTTCCTTTCTTCTCCCTTCCAATCATCTGAGGCAACTTTCAATGCCTAAAATTGAGTCTCTTGCTCTATAATCTTCTGCCAGGCTCTTCTACCCTCCTAACAGGACAGCCTAATTCCCCTGACCCCCTGTCCAGAGTCAGTGAAGTAGGGATTGCTCATTCTTCTAGGAGTCTCTTCCCTCTGAGTAGAAATAAGATTTTGAATACATCAGAGGGTTCTTCACCAGGGATTCAGGGTAGAGATTCAATTTTCCTGTAATTCATGGGAACTGTACGTTAATTAGTTGTTTGGAACTTTTAACATCAATTTCCTGAGAGCCCTCCAGCTATCTATGGGCGTTTGTGCACTGTGGCTTGAAGGCTAACACAATTACCTCATGACTACACTCTCGGAATAATTTCTCAGTGAAGCCCTCCCTCTTCAAGATTGAATACCATCTGAAGTCCTAAATTATGCCTTCGCTGCTTATCAGATTTTCATCTCATATGATCTCATTAACTTATCTAATATACATTAATTAGTACCCACTCTGCCAGACAGTGTGCCAGCTACCAGAGGGACAGTGTTAAATGAAGCAGAAATGATTCTTGCCCTCATTGAGCTTACAGTCTTACCTTTTCATCAAATTTAACTTCCTTATTACCACTTGTTAGCAAATCTCCAGTGTTATGAATGTAGTTTTTCTTTCTATCCAAGGACACACCAGCCTCTAAATAAATTGGTAAAATAATTCATATTCTCTACATACAAAGAGTTGCCAAGTTTGTTGAGCTTGGAATCTTATATATAGATAGCATTATTTGTTTTTTTTTTCTTTTTTTTTTTTTTTAGATGAAGTCTCGCTCTTGTGCCCCAGGCTGGGGTGCAAAGGCACAATCTCAGCTCACTGCAACCTCTGCCTCCTGGGTTCAAGCAATTCTCCTGCCTCAGCCTCCTGAGTAGTGGGACTACAGGCACCTGCCACCACACCCAGCTAATTTTTGTATTTTTTAGTAAAGATGGGGTTTTACCATGTTGGCCAGGCTAGTCTTGAACTCCTGTCCTCAGGTGATCCGTCTGCCTCGGCCCCCTAAAGTGCTGGGATTACAGGTGTGAGACACCGCACCAGCGTGAGAGAATGTTATTTCTTTTTCTTCCTTATTAAATTTATGATTATTCTTTTAGCGTCTCTATCCCACAGCCACCTTGCTGCTAGGTTCATCCTTATAGTTACCTCCCAAATAATCCTTCAGCTGAGTGCACTTCAAAGCCCAATGATAAAACTCTTGGGAGTGTGAGTGAATGCATAGGTAGTCCCCTGCTTTATCCAACTTAGTCAGGAGTTTATGAAGATGAGTCCATGAGAGTTCAAGATGAGCAAGACAGGAGATGAGAGAACTGCATACTTTTCCTTATTTGGTTTCTTGCAGAATGCTATGTCATCAAGTCAGCAAGAACAATGGACATTTATTGAACATGTGCAGTAGGTACTGTGCTGAACACAGGAGTTCAGGAGATGTAGAGTTTATGTCTGCAAGGAGAGCAGAGACCATGAATTTAACCAGTCCTTGCAAAATAATATGATATTTTCCCTCTTAATTAACGTAGTTCAAGTGGATGGTAAATTAGATTACATGCATGTGTGAAACTGTATGCAGTTACCTCTTTATGCTTGGTAGATTGCAAGAAGACCCACATTGGCAAGATCCAAATGTTAGCAGCTGGTTATCCAGCTCATTGCTGTGTCAGTTTTTGTTCCTTCTCTTGAAGATAAGTGCTGCGTGGAACCAATGATCATCGGTGCTTTTCTGCTATGTTCATTAGTAGTAACTGAATAAATGAACATGATATGGAGGGAAAATGATAGGTTGTAGGGGTCTATGTTATCTCAGCTCTGCTACTTGCTAGCTGTGTGACTTTACATACATTTTAAAATTTCTTACTATCTTCATCTGTAAAAATGAAGATAAGAATATCTCTTCATAGTGCTTTTTAAAAAGATCAAATACACATGAGAAGCATCTTGAACAAAACCTGGGCACCATTGCCCTAGGCAGGACATAATAGTGCTCTTCCGGAATTAGGTCACCACT
This sequence comes from Cebus imitator, assembly GCF_001604975.1. Lineage (NCBI taxonomy): Eukaryota > Metazoa > Chordata > Mammalia > Primates > Cebidae > Cebus > Cebus imitator. The sequence goes on along the minus strand of NW_016107877.1, from coordinate 352,096 downwards.
ATAGACTGAGATTCTTTAGACAGAGCTGATATTTCAGCTTGTGGACACTGGTAGGGTTGTGCTTAGTTTTTATGACTGTAATCATTTTGATTAACTGGTGCTTACACTAGACCAATGGTAAAATATTTTGAATTTCACTCTTGCAGGAAACTCTTTTCAGGGTAAAAGCTGTTAGTGTGCTAGATCTAGGGCAGTTGAAACAACCCTATAAAATCCAATGCTTCTTTTTTTATAACAATACCTTTTATTATCCTAAAATAAAATTCATAGATAATGCAACCTACTTACATACAATACAACATCTAACTGTTACATAAAGGCCAACTAAGGAAAAGTAATTTGTAATAAAAATCATATGTGCCTCAATATGTAAATACATGGGCATCAAGACACCTAAAGACATAATAAGGTGATTATATGCTTGCACTTATTTATAATGAATAATTGAGAGTTAAGGTCTGCAGCCATTCTGCACAAGGTGTTGGGAAAGTTCAAGAGGAAAGGTACAAATGGATATTAGAATAAAAACTAATGTTGGGATAAGTAATAACAAGCCATACATTTTTGTATATAATAATATAAAAAGAAAACTCATTTTAAGTGTAGGAAAATGTCAAGAAGAAAGAGTCAAAGTGTAGAAAATGAAGTCCAATATTTTTGTAAATTAACTGTTTTTTAAAAATTGTTATCTTATTTTTAATTGACACATGACAGTTGTACATATTTATGGGGTACAATGGGATGTTTTAATAAATGTATACATTGTGTAATGGTCAAAATCAGGGTAATTAGTAAATCCATTATCTCAAACACTTATTATTTTTCTGTGACAAGAACATTCAGAATCCTCTCTTGTAGCTATTTTGAAATGCACAATAATACATTATTGTTAACTATAGTCATAGAACACCAGAACTTATTCCTCCTATTTAATTGTAGCTTCGTACTTATTGACCTACATCTCTGTCTCCCCTATATTCCTACCCTTCCCAACCTGTAAGAAATATTATTCTATTCTCTATTTCTATGAGATCAACTTTTTAAGATTCCATGTATGAGTGAGATTATGCGGTATTTGTCTTTCTGTGTCTAGCTTTTTTCACTTAACACAATGTCCTCCAGATTCAATGCCGTCATAAATGACAGGATTTCATTCTCTTTTAATGGTTGAATAGTATTCCATTATCCATATATACCACATTTTGTTTATTAATTCATCCATTGATGGACACTAAGGCTGATTCCATAATTTGGCTACTGTTAATAGTACTGCAATTAACATGGAAGTGTAGATAGCTCTTCAACATATTGATTTCGTTTTCTTTGGATATATATTCATTAATGGGATTTCTGGATCATATGGTAGTTCTATTTTTGGTTTTTTGAAGAACCTCAGTACTATTTTCTGTAATGGCTATATTAATTTACATTCCTACCAACAGGGTATAAAAGTTCCCTTTTCTGCACATCTTTGCCAACATTTGTTATCTTTTGTCTTTGATAGTTCTAACTAGAGCGAAGTGATATCTCATTGTAGGTTTGATTTACATTTCTATGATGCAATAGTGATGTTGAGCATTTTTTCATATACTGGTTGGCCATTTGTATGTCTTCTTTTCAGAAATTACTCTTTAGATTCTTTGCCCATTTTTAAATCAGCTTTTTGGGGTTTTTCTTTTCTTTTCTTTTCTTTTTTTTTTTTTTTTTTGCTATTTTTTTTTTTTTGTTTGCTGGGCTCTGCTTATAAGTGTGTCAAGACAATTCCCAATATTATGACATGGATTAGGATAATGACTAAATATCAAAAAAAATTCTATCTCCTATCTGATAAGAAGATAGAATTCCTTACAATTCATTCTCTGTTATTTTAAAAGTCCTTGGAGACTGTATCTTTTGATAGGCAATGAGGAATAGAAGGTAGTTTGGGAGAAGAAATTGTAGTTTAAGAAGTTGTAGTAAAGTTGTGTGGTATATCTCTGCGATGGTGTCAGAATAAGACAAAAAAAGCGAGCAACCCTCAAAATTGGCAAATACTTTCAAAATGTAATTTTCACAATCACATCACAGATTTCTTATTATTCTGCCTCAAAATTTTTGATTATAAAATATTATAATCAGCATTATTAATAAATCCTGATTTTCTCTGACATCTCTAAATGCAGACTGAAATAATTTTGTTGTCCTGCAACTCAAGACTTTGAGCAGCATGGCAATTGGTGGCCCAATTTTTAAAAATGGCAAACGACTCTTACTGATGTTCTCAACAAAACAAAGTGATTTTTGGTCAGTTGCCTTCCTGAAAATTATGTCTCTATTAAAACTACTCAAAAATACTTTGCATAGAAAGTAGCATTTGGTTTGAGGTTGAGATAATTATAAACAAATTTCTCATTTATGAGACTATTTTCTTGGGTATTTAAAACTGTCCAAGCTGTCCAAAACTTCTTCACTGAGTGCTTCTCCCCTGCACCATAGGACATCTGGTTGGTATTCCTGCTCCATCTAATGCTAAGAGTATCCCCAAAAATTGTGGAAACAAAAAATACCCCCACAAATTTTCAAAAAGGCCTCTAGGGGGAGGTACTATCTCCTCTGAGAAACGATGATCCAGATCCATGACCTTGCACTAGCAATGAAGACCATTCTCATCTAGCCTCTGAACACAAATTTTCTCCATTGTTTCTATGTTGCATTGTACAGGCAATTCTACAAGTGATCATCCCAGTTTTAATGGCAAAAGAACTATAGAAAAACTAAAATATTTCTTAAGGTAACTTGACTAGAAATCTAGTCTGTTAAGACCTTGTTATTATACATATATGTATGTATATGTGTATGTGTGTATATACATATGTATATGGGTGTGTGTGTGTGTGTGTGTGTATTGAGATAGGATTTCACTTTGTCACCCAGGCTGGAGTGTCATGGCACAGTCGTAGCTCATTGCTACCTCAAATTCCTGGGCTCGAGAGATCCTCCCACCTCTGCCTTCTGAGTAGCTGGGAAGCACAGATGTGCAACACCATGCCCAGCTAATTTTTTGTCGAGACAAGTTCTCACAATGTTGCCTAGGCCAGTCTTGGACTCTTGGTCTTGATCCTCCCACCTCAGCCTCTCAAAGTGCTGAGATTACAGGCGTGACCACCATGCCTAGCTCCTGTTGTTATTCTGTATGCATAACACAAAGGTTGTAACTCAGTGAGAGCGTTTTCCATGTTGTATGTCTGAGGATGGGCACCACTGGAGAGAGATGAGGATAATAGCCTTTTGAGGTCTGGGACTTGCCTCTTTCATGTCTTCACTTTCTAGGGCAGTGCCTGGTGCGTATTTGCTGTTGCCATTCATTTCTGTTGGGTAAAGGTTGAAAGAGGCATGCTGACACACAGTTCATGATGCAGGGTAGAGGAAAATGGGATGGAGTCAAAGGTTGGCACTTCATTTACACTTTAGGAAGGATGGCCATTTGTAGAAACTGGTGATTGAGGGACACATCAGGCTCAATCACAATCCCAGAGGCTGTTAGCCCAGAGGGTGTGTGAAGTAGGTAGAAAGAGAAGGGAGTTAGGAAGAGATGGGTTCTCAAGGCTGGAGCAGCAGAGTAATCAGGAGTTTCGGAAAGCCATGTAGGAGAGCAGGGAAACTGCTCTACTGATTCAAGCCTCCATAGCTAGTTTGAGACCCAAGTACAGGACTACTGAGCGGGGCCCTCAATAATAAAGTACAGTACAGTGGTTCTGGCACCACACTGGAGTTTAGGAAAATGCTCTAGATCTCAAGAAGATCTGAGGAAGGAAGCAGGGCCACAGACTAGAAACTGCAGAACAGAATCGAAGGAAGTATCCTAGTGTTATTGCCTGAATAGGGATACAGGGTCTAGGGATGGAATGAGTTGTGCTGGGGAATCGTATGACCAACCAAGGGCCATAGTCTCAAGTCTCAGATATGCTTTACTGCAAATGAGATTTCAGGGATAATATCATGGGACAGAGTCTGCCATTGGGGCCCCTTGAGTGGGAAGAAAGGATGAGTTCCAATGAAAGAGAACCCGAGGCTGTTTATGAAATCTAGGGTCTATCTGGAAAGTAGGGTCAGGCTGGGCTCAGCTTTGAAGGACTGAATAAAGCAGAAGGAAGGGCAGTAAGCCAGGTGGGTGGTAGAAGTGAGGTGGGGTAGACAGCATCATTTATTAAGTATAAAGTTGGTGTGGGTGATATATTTTGACCTATAATGCACGATGAAGTGCTTGAATTATGATTAATTTTTAGTATATAATTATGATTTAGTAAATCACAGGAACTTACTAAGAAAGGCCTAATTCTTAGTGTCTCAACCAGAGGTCAAGCAGACCAAAATTTCCAGGTTTATTTCCAGTAACTAAAATGTCGGGGAATGGTCTAAAATGTTCCAGATGGAATGTAACTTGAAGTTGGAAGCAGGAAGGAGGGAGAAGTGTGTGCCGTTTCTCACCTTGACTTTACATCTGTTATTACTTTCTTATTTCCCTGAAATACTAGGCTTGTCTCCACAAAAAACAATTCCTTCATGCATACTAGCTCCTCTCACCTCCCCTCCCATAACAAAAAGAAGGCAGTGGTATAAATGTGAGGCCCTTTTGTTTCTAAACTTACCAATAGGATTGACTGTATTTGAACATGAGTTATCTTAAATTTCAATATTGCCTTATCCTCAAATAAGTAATGACTGCTTCTGTAGAAACAAATATCACATCACTGCTTAATGCCAGGGTTTGATGACAGGCCATTTCACTACAAAATAAAATATCGCCATAACATTTTTGGTGTAGTGGAAGTCTCAAAATTCTCGGTATATATTACTCCTGAGTAGGGTCCATTGGGGACCACAGCTTGTCTACAAAATCAGACAGAGGTCACTAATTCAATCTAACATCTTTTATAGATTTAAACAAAGATTGAAAGAAAATTGTTTCAAGACTAGACAGTAAACCAAGTAGATGAAATCTAAGTCAAGATACCTGTCTCAAGGTCTAGGAAGCCATGCTTGCTCAAGAATATCGTAACACCTTTGTTGGTTCAAATGTGGATTAGATTAGGAAGCAGTAAATTTAGATTCTGGGGGTGTTTACAAAGCAAGGATGAGATTTCCCACAGTGATACTTCATGGTAATCAAATAGCTGTGGACAAGGATCTAAGACAAAATGCTGTGAACCTAATAAAATAGCTGCTAAGGGCCAGAACTCTGCACTTGGATGCTAACTAGTGAAGTATTACTTCTCACTGTTTCCCAGACCCCTCTTGCCCCTTTTTACATAAGTTTACAGTCAGGTTAACCTATAGTGCCAGAAAAGCCTTCCATACTTAATAAGAACCATGACTAAAAAATCAGTAAAAAGATCCTAACCAGGTTGGATAAATTAAGAGCATCATTACTATTTTGCAAATAGGCTGTTTCTCATTCCTTTACCTAGAACCCCCTCTAAACACCCTCCATTGATCGAACACCATGCCTCAAGGCCCAGTGTAAGTCATTCATCATCCCAGTCCCCGAACCTCACCAATTGCCTCCTACAGTCCTGATAGTCTCCACTGCATAATTCAACATACATTTATTTGGATGTGTTTTTTTTTTTTTTTTTTTTTTTTTTTTTTTTTTTTTTTTTTTTTTTTTTTCCAGTATTAATCTTGCCTCCTCCACCAGGGCAAATATTCCCTTAAGGCAAACTTCATGCGGTAAGCATCTTTTGCGTTCAACTGGTACAGAAATGAGTTACTATTTTTAGCAAAATGACTTTACAATTCACAAAGCACTTTCCCATATATCCTCATTTAATCCTCATGATAATTTAGTGAGGATGATACTTTCATTGCCCTCATTTTACAGACCAGGAAACAGGCTCATGCAGGTCAAATTATTTGCCTAGGATCACACCATCAGAGAATATGGAACTAAAATTCAACTCAGCAGTCCAGCATTCCAAGTCCTTGGCAATTTTCACTATACAGTCAGCCTCTTCCTAATAGGTTGCTCAGTGGACCTGCAATTACTTTGTAGATTAATTCTGTTTTATTAGTGGGGTGGGTATGTTTACGATTGTTGTGTTGTACCGGATAGAATCCAGTCTGAAAATTCAAATGTTTTAAAGGTTTATGTAAGAGATTTCAGCACATGAGTATTGTAGGAAGAGATTGAAGTGAACTCCATTTTCCTTTTGCATTGACTGAAACATGCAGTTTTAGACATATGAAATATTTATATACTTAGTATGATTTAATATGCTGAATGAAATAAAATTTTAATCTCCTTTGACTTGCTAATGTGTGGGAGAGAAAACTATTTAACCCAGCCGTCTTTTTTTTAGGTGTTGTAATTTTAGGTATTGTTTCTGAATGTTTGTTATATAGATGAACTCCAAAAAGAAATATTAGCACTCTAGGAGACTCTGAGATATACCGAAGAAGAATATAGCTTTGCCTAACACCATATTTCGAGGGATATTAATGTTTTTTATTCATTCACTTTCATAACAATGTTTTTAGTGAAATATTTCAGTCATACATAAAAGTATAAAAATAATAAAACCAACACCTTGGAACCCATCACCCAACTTAAACAAAAAATTCCAGGTAGAGTTGAAGCCCCAGTGCACCCTTTGCCATCATAATGCCCTTTCTCTGTATTAGGCTATTTCCATATTTACTTTTTTTTTTTTTTTTGAGACGGAGTTTCGCTCTTGTTACCCAGGCTGGAGTGCAATGTCACGATCTCGGCTCACGGCAACCTCCGCCTCCTGGGTTCAAGCAATTCTCCTGTCTCAGCCTCCCTAGTAGCTGGGACTACAGGCGCACGCCACCATGCCCAGCTATTTTTTGTATTTTTAGAGGAGACGAAGGTTCACCATGTTGACCAAGATGGTCTCGATCTCTTGACCTCATGATCCTCCAACCTCGGCCTCCCAAAGGGCTGGGATTACAGGCATGAGCCACCGTGCCTGGCCCCATGTTTACTCTTTAAGTATGTATGTAGGTTTTTCTGAATTATATCTAGTATCATTTTGGAATCTTAATCTCTATGTTAGTTAACCTTTTTTTTTTTTTTTTNTTTTTTTTGAGACAGGGTCTCATTCTGTCTCCCAGTCTGGAGTGCAGTGGCTCACTGCAATCATGGCTCACTGCAGCCTCCACCTCCTGGGCTTAATTGATCCTCTCACCTCAGCCTTCAGTGTGGCTGGGACTACAGATACACATCACTACACCTGGCTAATTTTTGTACACACCTGGCTAAGTTTTGCATTTTTTTTAGAGAAGAGGTTTCTCCCTGTTGGCTAGGCTGGGCTCAAGCAATCCTCCCACTTCGGCCTCCCAAAGTGCTGGGATTATAGGCTAAGCTACTGTATCTGGCTGAGTTAATGTATTTTTTGTATTTCTCTGAAACTTGCTGTTTTCCATGAATCCTATGTTTTTGAGATTTATGTGAGTTGACACATTAGCTTTCATTTATTCATTCTACTACTGTGGACTATTCCTTTCTGTGCCTAATTCCAAATTTATATATCCTCTCTACCAAATAAATATCCGTTAGTGGACATTTAGGTCACTTCCAGTCTTCCACAGTGATAAGCACTACTGCTCTAGATAAGCTTATTTATTTCTCCCATGCATACGTGCTGGAATTTCTCTAAAGTCTATATCTTGGGATGAAATTGTTGGGCCATTAGGCACGAGTGTCTTCTACCAGGTTAAAAGTTTACATAGTTTCCTCACTAACATTTTGTGTTATCATCCTTCAAAAATGTTTTCAGAATGATAGGTATGAAATAGTACCTTCTTGTAGTTTAAATTAGCATTTTTCTCATCACTAATAATGTTGAGCATCTTTTCATATTTTTATCAAGCATTCCCATTTTATCTTCTCTGAATAATTTGTTTATAGTCTTTGTTTATTTTTCATTGATTTGCTTGAGTTTTTCTTACTGATTTGGGAAATTCTCCATAGACTGTGGGTATGAGCATTTTGTCAATTACATGCATTGCTAATATCTTCTCCCAATCTATGCTATCTTTTTATTTCAATAATTTATTTTGATCACAATTTAAATTTTAATATAGTCACTCATTAATCTTGTTTTCTTTATGATTTCAGTTTATATCTCAAGATATCTTAAGATATTCTTTTAAAGTGAGGTCATAAGGATGATGTCATAATGTAATTGGGTAAATACATTTACTTAAAAGTTTTGATGGGTTTCTTTTTTCATATTTACTTTTTTTTTTTTTTTTTT
>NW_016107877.1:286444-343133 GCF_001604975.1 Cebus imitator | reverse complement strand
ACGGGGTTTCACCATGTTGACCAGGATGGTCTCGATCTCTTGACCTCGTGATCCACCCGCCTCGGCCTCCCACAGTGCTGGGATTACAGGCTTGAGCCACCGCGCCCGGCCCGGAAAAGTTTCTTAATCTTGAAAATCACTGTGCTTCTGGCTGTTTGTTCTTCTAGGTAAAATTTAGGATCTGTTTGTTAAGTTTCAGAAAAAATCCTGTTGGATGTTGATTGTAATTGCATTGAACGTATAGATGCAATATCACCATATTAGAGAAAATTCAAACATGAAAAAAAGTCTCACAATATTAGCAGTGTAACACAGTCACATATATGTATACATAGTGCATATGTGTATGCGCTATGTATACATATATGTGACTGTGTTATTCTTATTCAAAGTTCTTATTCTCTAGAAAGTAACTTCCCTAGAGGATAAGAACTTTGCCTGTTTTGTTCACTGCTACAATGTTGATGTTTGTAAAAGTGCCTGGCACATAGTAACTACTTAATAGGTATTTGTAGAATAAATGAATGAATAAATTTAGGTTGATTTTCTTGTATTTTTTATAACTGTAATTTAAGTAGTTTTAAAGCCATTAACAGAAAAGCTATACGTGATTCCATGTATATCTGTGAAAAATAAGACATTATGCTAAGGAAGCCTTTCCAATAGTATGCCTCTTAGAATTACTGTGTACATTGGAATATTAAAGCTTCTGAGAAACTTGTGGTAAGGAAACCAGTTCAATTTTTTCCAAAAATTATGTGACCCTCTACCCTTTAAAAAAATGACAATTCTGCTTTTATACCAAATACAAATGCTTTCTAAAGAATAAATTCTACTATATCTGGGAAAGTATAGAATTGAAAAATATTAGAAAATGTAAAATTATTAAAATATTTTTCCCATGCAATTCAACATTTACTGGGGTACTGCTATATGTCATAGAAAAGATTAATTCATGGACTGACAACCCATCCTGTTGTATGTTCATCTTTAATAATTCTTTTTTCCTGCTATTATTATTATTATTTTGAGATAGTTTCTCACTCTGTTGCCCAGGCTGGAATGCAGTGGTGTGATTACAGCTCACTGCAGCCCTGAACTCACCGCTCAAGCCGTCCTTCTATGTCAGCCTCCTGAGTAGCTGGGACCACAGGTATGCACCACCACACTCAGCTAATTTTTAAATTTTCTGTAGAGACGGGGATCCTTGGTATGTTGCCCAGGCTGATCTTGAACTCCTAAAGAGATGCTCCCACCTCAGCTTCCCAAAGTGCTGGGATTACAGGTGTGAGCCATCACACCTGGCATCCTGCTATCATTAAATAAAGCAGAAATGATTTGTTGCTGCTAACTTCCAAATTTCTATTAGCTCATGGAAGTAAAATTTAGGCAGAAAATATTATTTTATTCCTGAAAGAGTACAAATTTGTAGACATGACCTTATCTTTGTGTGTCTGTGTTATTACACTGGTGCTAGCATGGCAGGCAAGCTATCTCTGTGACTTGGCTCTCTTTTCTTGCCCTTTGATTCCACCAAAACATGTCAGCTACCCTGACATTGACATTGGGTAACCAATCTTTAATTTCTGCTTAAGGGGTGGGGTAGCCTTTCCAAGGGGGATTTTTTTTTTTCATCAACTTGTTATTTTAAGTTCCAGTGTACATGTGCAGGATGTGCAGGTTTGTTACATAAGCAAATGTATGCCATGGTGGTTTGCTGCACAGATCAACCATCACCTAGGTATTAAGTCTAGCGTCCATTAGCCATTCTTCCTGATGCTATCCCTCCCTCCAACCCCAATGGGCCCTAGTGTGTGTTGTTCCCCTCTATGTATCCATGTGTTCTCATCATTCAGTTTCCACTTATAAGTAAGAATGTGTGGTGTTTGGGTTTCTGTTCCTGTGTTAGTTTGCTGAAGATAACGGCTTCCAGCTCCATCTATGTTCCTGCCAAGGACAAGATCTTATTTCTTTTCATAGCTGCATAGTATTTCATAGCATATATATACCACATTTTCTTTATCCAGTCTATCACTGATGAACATTTGGATTGATTCTATATCTTTGCTATTGTGAATAGTGCTGCAATGAACATATGCGTGCATTTAATAGAATGTTTTAAATTTCTTTGGGCATATACCCAGTAATGGAATAGCTGGGTTAAATGGTATTTCTGGTTCTAGACCTTTAAGGAATCACCAGTGTCTTCCACAATGGTTGAACTGATTTACATTCCCACCAAAAGTGTAAAAGCATTCCTTTTTCTCTACAACATTGTCAGCATTTGTTGTTTCTTGACTTTTTAATAACTGCCATTCTGACTGGTGTAAGATGGCATCTCATTGTGGTTTTGATTTGCATTTCTCTAATGATCAGTGATGTTGAGCTTTTTTTCATATGTTTGTTCACTGCATGGATGTCTTCTTTTGAGAAGTGTCTGTTCATGTCCCAAGGGGGATATCTTAAGAAAACTTTGCAGAGCAGTGGAATCATTTTTACATTTTTCCAAATAATAAATTGAGATTGTTTTTAAATTAGTAATTTATCTTTTAGAGGAGCTCTTTTGCCATCTCTTTTCATGATAGTAACAAAAATAGTTCATGTCCAATTGTGCTTTATGTGTAGAATCATCTTCTTGCTGAGGGTGCTTCATTCAGTTGTTTTCTAAAGGTATAACCTGGAAGTGCTTAAGCTTAAGCCTCGTGTACATAATACAATTATAAGCATAGTGAAATATAGATATAGATATGCATGTTGTATGTACAAAGTTATTTATTCTACTTATCAGGAGTTTCCCAGGAGGGCAGTTCAGGAATAAGTTAATCAGATTTGAGGCTTCAGCAGCAAAATGATTATATTGCATATCTAGCTGTATAGAGACAGATAGATAAGACAGATGGATGTAGGTGCAGATATATCTAGAGTATATAGCATATTTAGATGTAAATATGGAAGATGCAAATGTAGGCCTGGACACATATCAACATTATATAGATGTTTCTTTTCTATTTTAACACACTCATTTAGGACACCTCAACACAGGAAATCATTACTTTTATCTTTGAATGATTCCAAAATATATTTTACTCTTTCAAAGTACATTTTGGCTGTTATATAAATGAAACCGAAGGAAAGGTTAGGATTTACATTAAGAGTACAGACTTCTTCCCATATACACTAACTTGAGTTATGCATTTATAGAATAACTGATTTGGAAGACTTCTCAAGGGTTTGTGCCCTGCTGGCTCCACAGTCTGGAGTGTTCTTTTCACAGAGCTCTAAGGCACGTTCCCTAATATCACGCAAAGCTCTGCATTAATTTTGTCTACTCAGAGAGGACTTCCTGACCACCCTAGCAAAAAGAACAGACCCATTCCCAGCCCTTCTCTTCATCACTTTTTAATATTCTGCTTTGTTTTTTCTTACATTTTACCATTCCTGATTTTTTCTTTCTTTCTCTTTCTCATTCTTTCTGTTTATTTTATCACTTCATTTCTCTTTTTTCCATTCCTTCCTCTTTTTCTCCTTCCTTCCTTCCTTCCTTTTATTTTTTCGGCTGCCTCTGTCCCTAAAGGACTGGAACTTCATTTGCTTGTTATTGTATTTTCAGTGCTTAGAATATTGTCTGGCACAGAAAAAGTGTTCAAAATATCTTTGTTACATGAGTGAATGAATGAATGAATGAAGTTCAATTTAACTCATCAGATAATGCTACATGAAAGTCTTGTGACCCCCCCACAGAAATAAGAAAACCACATTTTTTGAAGTCCAAGTATATTGCAGGCATTGTGCTAGGAATGGCTGGAAAAATTATTTCGCAGAGTGACATGTGAAATGGACCTACCGTCATATTTCTTGAACTGACTTTAATTTCTATTTTTGGCCCCTATTCTGTTGGTCAGTGAAAACTTCATCTCAATCTGTTTGGGATTCCATTCAACTCTCTTTAGGGTTGTGCCTGTATTTTCAAGCTCAGTGTATGTGAATCGGAAGGAAGGGTTCTTGTGCTGCCAGTCCATGCTGGTGTCTGATGTAGCATCCTTGTTCCTCTCTGGTCCTTGTTCATTGGTCCACACAGGTTTCTTTAGTGAGCCTCTCTCAGCTAATTCCTGAGAATCTGAGCAATGGCTGGCTGCCTCAAAGGCCAGGCTGAGACACCACTAACTCTGCTTTCTTGCTTCTTTGAGACTCATGAGATCATTTTGCAGTATCTGAGTAGAGAAGACAGTTAAAGACAGGACTTAAGGGAATATTTAGAAAACATACAGGAAAATGTGCTGTTATCTAGAGCCTTAGAGGTGGTCCAGAGGTAGGATGACAAAATGGTATCATGGGAACCAAAGGAAGAAAGGATTTTATAAAAGAAAGAGATGTCAACAGCATCAAACATCAACAGAAACAGACTGGAATGAAGTAAAAGAGGCATTAGTGTCATGTCTACAAGTGCCCAAACAATGATAACCTAAAAAAAAAAAGGAGTAACAAAAAAGGTTAGCTAATATATGGTACAGCATGGACAAACTGACTTACTTATTTGTACGTCTTTTCTTATTAAATAGTTTTGCAGTTTTTCTGTAGAAACCCAGTGAATGGTCAGGAATGACCTTCCACTTTTCCACTGTAAGATCACTGGCCACTGGCTCTGTTTCTTCAGTTCTTAATTTAACTAACTTGGCACACTTCAAAAACATTTAATATTTCATCCTTAGATTTGTGCAGTTTCTCAAATGGCAATGACCTTTTGCTACGGTCATTTTCTCATTTTCTTTCTGCCCATCCCCCAAAGGAAAGGATTTTGTAGAGGCGTTACACAGAACAGCTGCGTGGAACATTCATAGGCCAGTTTACATTAGGCTGTTTTTTCTTGAGAAAGTCATAGTTTAAACAAATGGTTGTGTCTATTTTAATCATTTTTGCCCTCTTTTGAAGTGTTTTTTCAAACAGAAGTTTTTTTTTAGAATAGAGTTTTGCATTATAAATTAGTCTGCTCTGTCATGTCCCTTTTAAACACAGCTGTTACTACAATGTAAACAGAGTTTTTAAAATGTAGATAAACAGTTACAAGAGGAAGAGTTTCAAGTGTTTTTAACACATGGTCAGTTTTTGCTTACTTGAATTCTGTGGTTCGAAAGTTGAATTCGAAATACACTTTTGATTTCACAGATGTCAAGCTATTCAATACAGCTGTTCGTGGACGCCCAATGAGACATTTTAAGTTCACAGCTGGCACAGTTTTGACAGTATCACATTTTTGAAGTCATATCAGTAGTAAACCTAAGATGAATATGGAAATTCTACAATGATACACTATAATACCCCTTTGAGGCATAAACATTGAATATGAAAAGTATCTAGTAGACCTAAGCTAGATTATAAAACTATTTTCCATGGTCACCCATCAACATGAAACACATAGCAAATTTCAGTATGTTCATAGAAGGTACAGTTATAATCCCAGGAAGAGAAATAAGGGAATACTAATTCTTTAGTGTGATAATCTTATATTTTAAGAATTTGTGCCAAAGTACACACCTTAAAAAGTTAAAAATTACACATTATTTGGACATAAAGCTTTTGACTGATCTAAGTTTGTTGTTTCGACAAATTCAAACAAATGAACTTAAATATAGTATCTGTGTCATTTTTCCTGAACATAAAATGCAAGCGCTGGACCTAGGTGCACAAGTCACAAGCATTTGGAACTGGCAGAGCATTTCAGTGATGTTTCTGGGGAAATATAACAATATATTTTAAGTGTATACTTCCATGGTATATTTAGAAATCTACTATTAAAAATATTATAATAGATGAGTATAGATATCAATGTTTAAATTATTATCCAGAAATTTCAAATTCATTGCTTATTTGTGACTTCTGTTACTTCAGTAATACGTTTTGGGATCACAAAATTTTAGATAATTATTTAGCTAAGGAAATTCTTTTAGGAAATTCCACATAAAGTAAAAATGAAAGTAAAATTAAGTTCTATCTAGAAAACAGTTTAGTTAGAAAATACCATCAGTGAAATGTCCAAGAAAAACATAGATATTTTCTATTCATATTGTTCCCAAACCACCAGGCCTGAGTTACGAATCTCTGGGAGGAAGCCATCTTACCAAACCTAATTACTCTGTGTTTGGCTTGGACAAATGGTTACCCGATTATTTAGTTATATCACACAACCCAATATGACCTCATTTTCAATAAAAACATATGATTTGATCCAAAGCCTTCCACAGTACTTCATAATTAGACACCTTATCCATCAGGCTGCAAGAAAACCTTGGTAAAGAGTAAAACAAGAATTTTCATGTGTTAAGTTATACACCAGAGGGAGTCCCATGAATATAATACAAACATACTGATATTGCCAAAGAAAAGTCAATTAAAAATTATATGCACTCTAAGAGTTACAAAGCTCAAAATGTGTTGTATAATTCAGGTTGAATAGCCATTGAGTATAGGCATTCATGAAAATTAGGCCTTATTTATCAATGTTTTCATCTCTGAGAGCTTCTAAGAATTTTCCTAAGTGAATTTTAGAACTGAAGTTAAAAGTATAAAACACATTTTTCTTCATCAGAATGTTCAGAATATGCTTGCAGGTATGAACACACATGCTGTATGCTTATAAGTAACGCCATATTTAGAATTTTTAAATTTTTCCTAAAATTTGATCACATATCTGATTTTTTTAATGTACATAAATACTCTTTCAAGCTAAATTTAGCTAACTCCCTTAAATAAAAAAGAACCTGAATTTCTTCCAAAAAGTCACCTCTTATATTTATTCACTGTGATGGCTGTCCCTCATACCTCTCTGAGTCATGTAAGTAAAGCCTATAAGTGAAACCAGGATAATTTGCTTCTGTTTCTGTCGATTTCCCCTCCCCCCTCTCCGCCCCCCCCCACCCGACTTCACTTCTCTTTCTTGTTCAGCCTTATGCTGTACAACTGACATGGAGAATCTTGCCAAATACAAGTAACAGTAACTCTATAGGCTTCCATGCTTACAGTCCCCAAAGAGCTTTGAATAACGCTTGAAAATTTAAGATCAAGGAAACCATTGGTAACTTTGTAGGCTCTTCATTTACTTATTTATGTTTCTAAAAACAAGTTTCACTGGGTTTTATTTTGCTTATTACTTCAACCCATTGATATAATTAGTATTAAACATGTTGTCAAGTGTTATTTTATTAACATAATGCAAAAGGATCTTCCAGCCTATAAACCTTTTTTAAAAATCTGTTAAGGGGAAAGAATTAGTGAAACCTTGGTAAAGAGTAAAACAAGAATTTTTCAAGTGCTTGAACATTGTAGGCAAGGTGTTAAATTGCTGCTGAAACTGTAGAGCCTCCTGGGCTGACAGCTACTATTCTTTTGGAGACTCTAACTTACTGGTGGGCTTCCCTGTTTCTTTTAAACATTCTTAATGTGATACTGGAAGGGGCTGCCCTGAGGTCAGGCATTGAAATGTAAAGTTGTGAGGCGATGATTGAAGTGGGAATAGTATGAAATCTTCAGTCTACATTATCTTAGCATAGCACAGCCTTAGGCATATATAATCACCTCCACCATATACTAATTTCCATTTTTGTGAAGAAAGTCCAGGTTAATTCAAGGAAGGAGAAACTCTAGGGAATACAATCTGATAAGTATTCTTTCCCCTGCCACTTCCCTGCATTCCTGACCAGCTCTCTGTAGCCCCAGTTGCTGCCCTAAATGCCCCCATGGTCCTTCCACTTAGGCAGGTTAGCTGCCTCCAGTAGATTTGCCCAGCGTCACCTAGTGGCCTTCCTATTCCTTCCTCCAATTCTTTTTCACCCCCACCCCACCAGCAATCAATGTATTTCCCGGAGATTGGTTGGGTTGTCCTATCTTCTTGAAGGGAAACATTGGATTCCCGCCCTCCCCTATCTCCCACGGAACTTTGTGGCACTGTACAAATTCTGTGGTAGTGATGGCATTCTGGCCAAAGGATGAAACAGTTTACACTTTCATGACATAAAAACCAAATGTCCCTGGCATACAATCTCAGCTCAGAACGTTGACCTGCCCCATGGACCACATCATCTCCACTGGGCAGCGAAATGATTCAAATGATAGTTTTCTTTTTCATTTTTTTGTTTGTTTGTTTTTTGAGATGGAGTCTTGCTTTGTCACCCAGGCTGGAGTGCAGTGGTGCGGTCTCAGCTCACTGCAACCTCCACCTTTCCAGTTCAAGTGATTCTCCTGCCTTACTTCCCTGAGTAGCTGGGATTACGGGTGCCCACCACCACACCCCGCTAATTTTTGTATTTTTAGTAGAGACGGGGTTTGCCATGTTGACCACGGCTCTAAGTGACAGGAAAATAAATTAATTCAATCTTGCTTAAGCAACAAGAAAGATTTATTGGTTCAGGTAATTGAAAAGCTTAGGAGTAGGCTAACTTTAACTGTGACTTGATTTAGGGGCTTGGGTGTTGTCATTGAGATACTTGAGTCTAGGTATACCTTTCCTCCTTTGAACTTCAGACTCCAAGGGTACATATTCCCAAAAGCAAGTTGAGAGGAAAACTCAATGCTTCTTCTTGATGGTCTTTACCTAAGTCCCAGAATTCATTCTTAATGGATCAATTTACATCAAGTGCATATTTGTGAGTCAATAACTACAACAGTTCCACTGACTGGCCAGACCTGGATCGTAAGCACCTATCCTAGAGTTGGAAAGAGAGGCCATCTAATCATGCAGTCTGAGGGGTGATGAAACATGGTCCCCCAAAGCAAGCTCTGGCACTGTTTCCAAATGAAGGGAAGATGAATGCTGGACACTATGATATTCTCAACTCTAGATAAAGACACAAAAGCATCACGACCTGATCTGCAGGTGGGCTTACATTTGGCATCAGGAAAATGAGGCCATGTTCAAAGAATATGAAAATCAGATCTTACACTTCCATTGCATGCTTTAATATCTAGGTGTATTTTAAATATTTAAGCAATATTTTCTGTTTCAAATCAATTCCTTCTCTTGAATTTCCTGATTCTGTAAATAAAAACACCACTTTCCCAACTTCCTAGGCTCATATGATCCAAGGCTAGGGCTGTGGTGAAGAATGAGGTGAGGCACTTGCCTAAGATGGAAAATTTAGAGTGAACTCTGTGTGGTCGGCTAAAAATCAGCACATACCCCCCTGCCCAGACAGACACGTCTTAATTCCTAGAACCTGTGAATGTTACCTTCTATGACAAGACATTTGCAGATATGATTAAATTGAGGGTCTTGAGATGGGGAGATTATCCTGGAGGAGCACAGCAGGTCCCTACATGCAATCACAAGTGTCATGATAAGAGTGAGTCAGGGAAGCTTTCATTCTACTTTGTAGAATGGAGGCTACCCCAATTCATTAAAAAAAAAAGTGAGTCAGAGAGAAATTTTACACAGACAGAAGAGGAGAAAGTAACGTGACCACAGTGACAGAGATTGAAGTGGTGGAGGAATGCTGACAGCCACCAGAAGCTACAAGAGGCAAGGAAAGCATCTTCCCCTAGAGCCTCCCAAGGGAGCATGGCCCTGCCAACACCTTGATTTCAGACTTCTGGCATCCAGAATTGTGACACAGAATATATTGCTGCTGTTTTAAGCCACAAAATTTGTAATAATTTGTTAAAGCAGTCACAGGATATGAATATACTCAGTAATCAAGATAAGTATTTTGATGCAATATATGTTTTTTATTATTTATTTTTATAACTTTTATTTTAAGTTCAGGGATACATGTGTAGGATGTGCAGGTTTGTTACACAGGTAAACATGTGCCATGGGGTTTTTTTTATATGGATTATTTCATCACCAGGTATTAAGCCTAGTAGCTATTATATTTCCTGATCCTCTCCCTCCTCCTTTCCTTTACGCTCTGGTAGGTCCCAGTGTGTGTTGTTCTTCTCTGTGCAACCATGTGTTCTCATCATTTATCTTCCATTTATACATCAGAACACGTGGTGTTTGGTTTTCTGTTCCTGCGTTAGTTTGCTAAGGATAATGTACAACATTTATTTTTAAAAGTCAAAATTAATGCAAAAAAAAAATCCATGATGAACAAAATAACAAAATTTTAAATAAAGACAGGATATCTTGAAGTAATACTTTTTAAAAATATTTTTGACTTTTATTATAGATTAAGGAGTACATGTGCAGGTTCGTCATATGGGTATATTGAATGATGCTGAGGTTTGGAGTACAAATTATCCCATTCCCCATAATACCCAATGGGTGGTTTTTCAGTCCATGCTCCCACCCTCCCTACCTCATCTACTAGTTTCCAGTGTCTCCTGTTCCCATCTTTATGTCTGTGTATTCAACTGAAAAGATGCAGTATTTGGCTTTTTGCTCTTGCATAGATTCACTTGAGATAGTGGCTTCCAGCTCCATTCACGTTGCTGCAGAGAACATAGTTTTGTTCTTTTTTATGGCTGTGTAGTATTCTGTGATACATATGTACCACATTTTCATGATCCAGTCCACTAATGAAGGGTACCTAGGTTGATTCCATGTCTTCACTGTTGTGAATAGTGCTGCAGTGAACATATGAGTGCATGTGTCTTTTTGATAAATTCTTTTCCTGTGGGTATATATCCAGTAGTGGGGTTGCTGGGTCAAATGGTAGTTCTGTCTTAAGTTCTTCTCTCAGAGTAATTCTTAATTTTGTTTGCTTCCTTACTCCCCACAGCCAGTCAGCTGATTGGTGTAGTGGTTTGAGCCACTATAATTTTTCTTGACTTTCTCTTTTACTTATCTTCCCACTGGGGCCACTTTTCCAGTTCAAATGCTCATGATTCCTCACAGTTATAATTTCAGCAAACAATAATCTACTTTGCCTGTCTCTACTCTCTCCTCCTTTCCAATCCATCTGATTCCAGATAGATTTTTCCTAAAACATATTTTGAGTCATGTCTTTCTATTGTTCAAAAGTTTTTAATGGATTCTCAAGGCACCTTGGGAATCTGGCTACAGCTTTCCAGTCTCACGTGCCATTTTTCCTTTTCACATAACCTTAGTTATGCAAATACATACCACTCTTCTTTAGCCCTGCAGGATATGCTGGGGGGCAGCCGGACAGATTACATTTATGTAGCATGTGTCTTCTTCCCCTATAGGGAGCAGAATGGATATATCTTTACATATTAGTCAGACTTTTCTGGGGTTGTATTTTGCCAGGTGCCAGACACTCACTAGGTAAAAGAAATTATGCCCTGTGTTATGCAGAATCGTTTCAAATTAAACAACTTTGCCTCTGATTTTTTCATATTGCATCCCAGGATATTACATGGCCATACATGTTTTTGTCTTCTTTTGGTTTCTGAGTATAGTTCCACAAATTTTGATTTTTAATTAATCTTTATACTGGATTTCATTACTGTCCCCTCAACACTGGGTTTACAGAGGCCTTAATCTCACTTTATAGCCTAGAGTGAATTGAACTTCTCAAAAGTCAAGTAGGAAGATGGCTAAGGTCTTCATCGTGGAGGAAGGTGCACTGTCTGAGAGCTTCAGTCTCTGAGATTCCATTTCAGATCCTAGTGTGGCTAATGATTTGTTCAGTGAAAGAAGGAGAGGCACTTCAGTTCTTTTGAACTTTTTGTTTCTACTTGAAAAATCCTCAGCATTTGGGGAGTCTTCCTTTCTTTTCCTTTCCTCCATACAAAAACCCTTAAGAAGCAGACCTGGATATGGAGTGAACCAGGCATTGGGTTGGTAGTTGTTAGTGACAGAGGACAGGAAATGATAGAAAGGGAATAGTAGTGTAGTCAGGATCAAGGAAAACATAATGGAGGCAATTGCTCCATTTCTATTTCCTTTCAATGTAATCTTAAGCCCTGGTTAGAGCTTAATACATATTTGGTGAGTTAAATACTTATTGCAATCTCTTTGGCTTTGCTGTGGAGCATCAGTAACAAGCAGAAAACATGAATAATGTGCGTACTTTCTTCTCAACAGCTGAGAATATATTTTTCAGACTATTTCATTTGGAGAGAGAGAGAAGAAACAAAATTCCACATTCATAGCAACCTGACCCCTGGGCAAACAGGAGCCAACGCAACATAATGTGCAGTAAGCTGGAGCTCCAGCACCAGCTGACAGCGTTCACACCACAGAACGTCCTCCTCTCTGCCTCCTGGGCCTTCGTGGGAGAATTCTCACACGGGAACATTTGCATAACCCACCAGAAAGGGAGCCATCACCAAATAACTTCACAAAACATAGAATACTAACCTGGGGACTGGGCTTGTTGGGAGGACAATGTTTTGGCATCAAGCACAGCTCCTGCCACCTATGTGTTATGATGTAGTGTGGACATCTGTTGTTTTTGTCTGCCCGACATCCAGCTTCTCTTTTTATGGTAGCAGCATATCCATTTCCATTCGGGAAATCACTCAGTCACCATCGCACAATATTGGCACGACCAATACTTGACTAGCTGAAGAGTGAGAGGGAGACCCAAACTGAGATTCTCATATTATTTTTTCTCCTGGGAATGTGATTGTAGAGTGGAGTGACACAGTGAAGAAGAGCCAGAGTGAATTCACCTTGACTTTGGTGCCCTTACAATGGCTCATTAACACCCCTTACCTAAATATCCGGAGCCTGTCCTTTCTAAAGCCTGGGGTGGCAGATTTTTCCTTAATTCTGGGAACAACTTAAAACCCTTCCAAGGACCCCTTTGTTGATTAAATTAGCCAGAGTCAGTGTCCTTAGCTTACAACTGAAGAGCCTGAGGAAGTCATCACAGGACAAAAGTCAAGACACCTGGATTCCAGACTGGACCCTGTCTTCAACCAGTCTATGAACTCAGGGGGGTCCCTTAAATTTTTGATCCTCAGTTTCTAGGATTAAATGACTCTAGGGTCTTTTTATTTATAGTGCTCTGGAATTCAAGTTTCCAAAAAAAAAAAAAAACAAAACAAAACAAAAAACAAAAAAACCCTGTCTTCACAGAGTTGTATTTATTTGTAAACACAATTTAATGAGTTCCTATCGTGCTGGTCACTGTGATACAGACATGAACTTGGGGTACAGAGGTTGTAATCTAGTAATGAAATAACTCTAGACCACAAGAAATGCTTAGCAAACATCACACAAATTGAGATAGAGAATCAGTGGGGATAGTCATGTCCAATAGCATGGCCCAGGAAGCCTCTCTCTGTGGAGGTAAATTGGGATGGTAACTAAAAGGTAAGAAGGAGTCAGCCACATCATGAAGGGCAAGAGAAACTCGTTCTAGGTGGGGAGAACAATAATTACTCGGACCTGAGGTTAGGAAAGGGGCTGGATCCCAGAGCAAAGTGGGGAGTGGAGAGGATGGTAGAAAAGAGGCTGTCAAAGGAGGGAGGACAAGAGCTTGCAGGACCGTGTGGGCCAAGGAAAGTATGTCGATCCATTTTCACACTGCTATAAAGACATACCCGAGACTGGTAATTTATAAAGAAAAGAGGTTTAATTGACTCTCCGTTCCACATGGCTGAGGAGGCTCAGGAAAATTACAATCATGGAAGGAGAAGCAGGCATCTTCTTCACAGGGCGGCAGGAGAGAGAGAAGGGCAAGCAAGGAAAATGCCAGGTGCTTATAAAACCATCAGATCTTGTGAAGACTCACTCACTATCATGAGAATGGCAGGGGGGAAACCACCTTCATGATCCAATCACTGAACACTGGGTCCCTCCCTAGATAGCTGTAGATTATGAGATTTCAATTTAAGATGAGATTTGGGTGGGGACACAGCCAAACCATATTCAGAAAGTAACCTAAATTGTGGTTTTTTTTTGTTTGTTTGCTTGTGTTTGAGACAGGATCTCACTCAGTTGCCCAGGTTGAAGTGCAGTGGTTTGACCATGGCTCACTGCAGCCTCGACCTCCTGGGCTAAAGTGACCCTCCCACTTCAGCCTCCCAAGTAGCTGGGACTACAGGAGCATGCCATCACGTCCAACTCATTTTTGTATTCTTTTGAAGAGATGGGGTTTTGCCATGTTGCCCATGCTGGTCTCAAACTTTTTGACTCAAGTGATCTGCTTTTCTCAGCTCCTTAAAGTGCGGGGATAGCCTGGGTGCAGTGGCTCATGCCTGTAATCCCAGCACTTTGGGAGGCTAAGGTGGGTAGATCACAAGGTCAGGAGTTCGAGACCAGCCTGGCCAATGTGATAAAACCCCATCTTTACTAAAAATACAAAAGTTAGCCGGGTGTGGTGGCAGATGCCCATAGTCCCAGCTACTTGGGAGGCTGAGGCAGGAGAATTTCTTGAACCCAGGAGGCAGAGGTTGCAGTGAGCCAAGATCACACCACTGCACTCCAGCCTGGGTGACAGATCGAGACTCTGCCCCCCAAAAAACACAAACAACAAAAATGTGCTGGAATTACAGGTGTAAGCCTCCATACCTGGCTAAGTTTTATTCTAAAAGATTCAACGTATACATTAAGAGAAGCTCTCTAGATGGTCTGTGAGGTTTAGAATGCCATGAGAGGGGAGCAAGACTACTTAGAAAGTTATAGCAACAGTCTAGGTGAGAGAAGATTGTGACTTAGACTAAAAAGGTGTCAGTGAAGGATGTAGAGTGATGCAGTCATATGTCGATTAATGACCAAGGTACATTCTGAGAAATGTATTGTAGGAAATTTTGTCATTGTGCAATTTTGTCATGATGCAAAGACCATAGACTGTACTTACACAAACATATATAGATGGTAAAGCCTACTACGCACCTAGGCTACATGACATAGCCTATTGCTTTTAGGCTACCAACCCGTAAAACATGTTACTGTACTAAATACTGCAGGCAACTGTACCACAATGGTAAGTATTTGTGTATCTAAACATAAAATGTACAGTAAAATTATGATATCATAATCTTTTGTAACCAGCATCACATATGCAGTGCATCATTGACCAACATGTCATTATGTGGTGCATGACTGTAGGTGGATTTGACATAATTTTGAAAGTAGCGCCAAGAGGGCTTGGTAGCATTGGGTTAGAGAAAAGAGAGGAAAGTCAGATGATCCTTAAATATTTGGTTTAGCCATGTGGGTGGAGATGGTGCCCTCTACTAAAATAAAGGAGTCAGGGGAGCAAACGGTGTGTTGTACATAGTGGTGGGAGAGGGCAAGAAGAGATTCGCTTTGCCTGTATTAAAAGTTTGGTAACCTTATTAGATCTCCAAGTGGTGTGGAGATATTACATAAGAAGTTGAGTATGAATATCTGGAGCTCAAGGAAGGGGGCATGGCTGGAGATAAATATTTGAGAATCAACAACATCAAGATGGTATTCAAAGCCATGAGAACAGACGTGATTCATTAGAAACGGAATATAAATACAGAAGAGGTCTGAAAACAAAAACCTCAGGCTCTCCCGCATTAGAGGCCAAGGAGCAAATATGACTCCAGCCAGGAAGACTGGGAATCAGGAACCAGTGAGGGTGAAATAAAACCCCAAGAGAGAATGGTATGATTGATGCCAAGGGTGGGGAGTGTTTCATGAAGGAGGGAGTAGCCAACTGTGTTCAGTGCTTCTGAACATTCCAGAGGTAGGATGTAGCAACATGGAAGCCATTGCAACTGTGACCAGAGCAGTTTCAGTAGAATGGCAGTGACAGAAACCAGAAAGGAACACATTGAAGATCAAGAGAATGGGAGGTGACTCATGCGCTGACAGCATGGGGAGTGAAGTCTGGAGAAATTTCACTCTAAGAGGATCAGAGAAATGGGCTATGGTGGAACAGTTGAAAGAGGGTCATGAAAGGATGATGCTAACATAGCCCTGTGGGAATGACTCAGAGAATAAGAGATTGGTGATACACAGAAGCCAGAACAGCTGTCAAAGAAATGTCCCTGGGAGGGCACATAAGTGTAAGATTTTTTTATATAGAGATGATTCTTCTACTGTAAAAGCAGGGACTATACATACGAGGTCAGATAAATGTGTAAATGTGTAGGTTGGAATGTAGGGCAGGGATCCCCAATCCCTGGGCCTTTGACACGTATCAGTTTGTGCCGTGTTAGGAAGTGAGCCACACAACAGGAGGTGAGTGGCAAGCAGGCAGGTGAGTGTTCCCAACTGAGCTCCGCCTCCTGTCGGATCAGCAGTGGCATTTGATTCTCAAGGAGCACGACCCTTCTTGTGAACTACGTGTGTGAGAGATAGAGGTTGTGTACCCCTTATGAGAATCTAATGCCTGATGATCTGAAATGGAATGGTTTCATCCCATAACCATGCCCTCCCACCCTCACATCTGTGGAAAAATTGTCTTCCATGAAACTGGTCCCTGGTGTCAAAAAGTTTGGGGGCCTCTGATGTAGGGATTTCCTTTTTCTCTGTAAAGATTAGACACAACCAATGCCTCAGGCAAGGTGGTAGAAATGCACAGTTTGAGGTGGCAGGAGTAAGTATTATATGGTAACCTAAAGAGTGAGAAAGCAGATTATTGCAGGAATGAGTGGGAACTGTTGGGCAGTGATAACAGACTTTTGGAATTTAGGGTCACGGTTCTAAGTAGGCCCTATTGTGAGATCTCAGCCAGCAGCATAGCAGCATGGGCTCTCGCACAGAGATAGAGGAGAGTTGGGTTTAATTGAGGTGTTTTTTTTTGTTGTTCTTCTTTGTTTTGTTTTGTTTTGCTTTAACCAGAAGACTGACCGGGAGTGAGGAAGAAGGGAGCTGCCGGTGGGTGTTTACGATGATGCACAGTGGAATGTAAACTGAGTAAATGAGGGACGCACAGACATGAGAGGCCATGAAGAATGTGACAGTTGTAGATAAATGAACAGTGAATCAGAGGTGAGGTACTGATGGAGAAAATTGCTGCAATAGGAGGCATCCGAATAGGTGAGGTGCAAGGTTAGGAGGTTGGATTCAGGGAATGAGTTTTTTGAAATCAAGATTTTGGAAGAGGCATGCTGGGCTAATGGATGTGTATTAAAGACTGAGGTGGAGCAGACAAGCAGAAAGGAAAGTGCCGTAGAGAGAAAGAGGTAGATTATTCTCTCTTTTTTTCATCTCTTCACACACCTTGTGCTGCCTGATTTTGAGTCAAATCCAACTGGTCAGATTTAGGCCTACTTTCCAAAACCCAAAAAGTTAATCCAAATCTAACAAGGGTCTGAAAGTGTCACATTAAGCTGATACTGGGTGCATTCAGAAAGGAATGCATTTTGTTGCCAATAATAGAAAACTCAACCAATGGTGGCTTGAACAAATAAATGATTATTTTTCTCATATGATAAGAAGTTTGGACAGAGGCAATTATTGGCCCTGGCTAAGAACCTCTACAATGTGAGGCCAGGCCTGTGATTCTTTTGGCTGTTTTCTCTTGGTCACATGGTGGCTGTTGGATCTTCATCTATTACCACTTCTGGGCCAGCTTTCTGCTAAGACCAGGTGGAATCATTTCAGACTCTGGGAAGACGATAGGAGAAAAGAATCAACTCGGGCAGTTGGCGAGGTCTATAATTCATTATTGAGCTTCTAACCCACTCCTGGTTAAAATAAGGAAACCTTTCCCTGGAATCATTGAATGAGTGCAAATGAGCAGGAAACTAAAAGTGTTTTTAATCCTTTGTCAGCTGTTTTCCCTCCCTCACAATCCCTCCTCCCCAAAAGATTGGTATATAAGTAAACAAACCAGATTAGTCGGAAACCTGTAATGTGGTTATCTTTGGGCAAAGACAATGCTCTGTGTTTATTGTTGAAATTCTAGATATAAATGTAGAACTACAGACAGTCAAAGGAATATGGGTTTCACCTATGAGGATTTTCAGGCCATTTCTGAAACCTTATTTTAGGCAATCTTCTCCCACCATCCATAAATCCTAAAGAATATCAAGTTTCTTATTGGAAGCAGATGGGATGCTTTCAGGAGTTTCCACCTCTGTGTCAATGACTTAAGGTTTAAGTGATTGGGGCATCTGTAAAAATTCTAAAATGGATGAAATGCTGATGAATGAGAGGTAATTAAAATAGCATACATATAATACTAACCACCCAAATTTAGAGGAATCATTTAGCTATTTTCAATTCTTCTAATCTTGCTTATCTAAATAAAAATCAAAGCTGGATATCTTCTCTCTATATTGTTATTTGATCTTTGACACTTATTCTTTTAGAAATACTGTATTTTATTATATTTCTGAATTCTTTACTGCTTTATGACTTCATGATAATCCATTATGCGCATTTATTATTGCTAAATTTCACACTCAAATTAATAAGGTGAGTGGCTTCTGTTGAGAGGTTGCCATTCAGGTTGCTACACATATTTTGTTAGTGGTTGCTACATATAAAATCTACTCTTTATGAATTTTTTTCTTAAAGCATAGATAACTCTTAAAATTGAATTTATGAGAAAGGTCAAAATAGCAAAGAGATCTGTTCTAGTACAGGAGTTTAAATAACTGTTAATCTATGGTTTCAGCGAGGTGGATTTCTCAGTGACTCTACACTTTTGTTGTTGACACTATCCTGATTGGGTCACCTTGTTACAGTCACTTTAGAAAGTGCTTTTAAATGTCAGTTGCCTTCCCATCTTAGCTATATCATCACTTTCTATTCCAGAACAAAAAGAAAGAAAGTAAATAAGGAAAGCCATAAAACAATGGGCAAGTTTGGTATACAACTTATGTTTGACCCTAATGTTGACCTGTGGAGACTAATTATTTTCTGTATCTACAGGGAAAGGGGAAACTTCTCTAATTTACTCTGTTCTTAGCTTGCTAACACTGCGATCTCAAAGCACCATAAATCAGTGTACCATCGGTATTGTCATGGTCATAAATAATAACAAACTCTGAAATGCTGAATATACGCCTATAATTTCATTTTTGATCTCTCTTTTTTTTAAAGATATAAATGACTGCATCTACTTTATTCACCATCATTCTAAAGGAAACTTAACGACTTCTAGGAGCTTATGCAGTAATGGAATAACTCATCATGTGGGTAGGATTTATAAGCTAATATGGAAATTCCCCATGAGCATTCAAAAAGACTAATATTCCTATTCATTGGTGTGTGTCTAGTCTTATGATATAGGAATGAGTTTAAATTTTCTTTCTATCCAAAGTTGCAATGGATAATTTTCATGCTGGTTTGGGATGCCATCGACTTCTCCCTCTCTCATAGTTACCTTTAATTTTAACTATAAGAACCGACTTAGTGGCTCCAGATGTTGTTGAGAGAAGGGGGATTCAGATTTTGAGGTAGAGCAGAGATATAGACGGTGGTTCAAAAATAAAAAAGACATTACAATAACACCTATTTGTGGAAAGACACTATGCTAAACACTGGTGACGCCGCACAAGACAAACTCTTCTTGGTTCTTACAGCTCATCATCTATTAAACACTTTCCCAAGACTTGGAAGCATTAAGAAGGTGTAGGAAGGAAGAGTAAGATTAAAGCCTAATGAATGAAAGAGTTTTTGATGTTGCTTTTCTTTTCTTTTCTTTTCTTTTGATTAAAGGAGTTGCAACGGTTACCCCACTTAGTAGATCAACAGCAAAACCACATTTTTAAAGTACTAATTGCTCTATACAGGATGCAGGTGTCTTTAACCAAATCTTTGGACTACTAGAAACAGTTATCACCCTAGAAGACTAACAGGTCTGGCTTTGTTGACAAACCGTTAGAACTGTTACCAGGTGTTTAGTGCTGTCTTCGACTTGAGCAGTTCAAAACCTAGCAGACGCAGGAAAGTGTTAATAGCTCTCTTCCCACGCTTGGTTGGCATGCCAGCTTGGGAGGCAAAAGACTCTTAGCCTCTCCATTCATGTTAATTCAATTCAATAATGTTCAATTCATTTAAAATGAATTAAGACCTCACTTTGCTTTAGGTATTTGGAAACAACTTCATACCCAGTCTATCTACTAAATCTAGGTCTAGCCAACTTCCTACTGGGCTACCTCACAGGCTATCTCACCTAAAATTAGACATGTCCAAAGTTTGCTTCTATACACACTGCTTGTTCTGTGTTCCTTATCTCACAAAGTAGAACACTGTCATTGCAGATAACCAAGCCTAAAAAATGAGCATCTCCTTCTCCTTCAACCCCTTATCAATCCATGCATCCATTCACTTAGTAAATATTTCCCGAAGAGGTATTATTCCAGCCCCTGGGATGCAGCAGTGCATAAAACAGATGGAATTCCTTACACTCATGGAGCTTAATTCTAACTGGAGGCAGACAATAAACACAGGAAACAATGTAAGAAGGTGATAAAATTGGTGGAGAAAATGAAGTAGTATAGTAAGAAGGATGGTGAGTATTGACTTAAAAATTTTTTAAATACTCGGTGGGCTTAAGAAAAACTTAAAAATAGCTAGTCAGATGGGTTTAAGAAACAATGATAAGGAACAAAATGATGGGAATATTTAGAGGAGGAGCATTCCTGAGAGAGGGTGTAGTGGAGCCAAAGACCCCAAGACAGGACCTAAATGTGGAGTATTTGAGGAACAGTCAAGGGAGCAGATGGCTAAAGCTGTGAGCAGAAAGTGAGGCGGCAGAGGAACTGGAAATGGGATCTTGCAGGACCTCACAGGCCACTCTAAGGACTTAGGCATTTATTTCAAGTGAAGGAAGTCATTGATGAGGCTTCAGCAGAGGAATAGAACATGATCTGATATACATTTGAAATCAATCATTCTGTAGTAGTTGATTATAACACATTGAATTAAAATTGAGTGGACATTGAGTCCACTGTGAGATTCAGGAGAAGGAGGAGGCGGAGAAGGAAGGAAACAGGAAAGGGTAGAAAAGAAGAAAGGGAAAAATAAGGAAGATGATTTTTTACTAAAATGCCTGTTACAAAATAGGAGTGAGAATATTTTAAAGTCACAATTTTGCAGCATTCCCTATAATAAATAATCTATGTGAGGTGATTAGTAGATACTAAAACCATTGGGTAAAAGATTGTTGTGGATATTTGAAAGGTGCCAAAGTATCACTCCATGAATTTCTTATTAATTACAAAGAGGAAAATTTATCTTCGGAATGAAGAACTCTGGTGAGTTGATTCATTAACCAAGTGATCAAACAGCACCACAAGTATTAGGACAACCTGACGTTATGTGCCTCTTGATCTGAGGCAATATGAATTACACAACATCATCCGTGAGGAAACTGACAAATTCAGAAAGTGTGGGATATTCTATATGAAAAGGTACATGCCATTAAAAAAGTGGAAAGATTATTCTAGATTAAGAAAGACTAAAAATATGTAACAATCAAATGTGATCAAATTGTATTTGATTGGATCCTGGATCAGAAAAAGAAGCTACAAAAGACATTTTATACTGTACTGTTCTTTGAAGTTTCCTGTATGCCTGAAATGCTTCAGATAAAAGGTTGTTGGTGGTGTCGCATCATTCTAGCTGCTAGATAGAGAATATAGAGTGCAAGGGCAAGGGAGCAGCAGGGAGACGGGTTAGGAGCCTGTTACAATCCAGGAGCAAGATGGTGGTGGTTTGATTAGAGTGGTAGTGGTGGAGGTGGGAGGAAGGCATCTGATTCTTAGTAGATTTTTTTTTTTTTTTTTTGAGATGGAGTCGCCCAAGCTGGAGTACAGTGGTGCTGTCTCAGCTAACTGCAGATTCAAGCAATTCTCTTGCCTCAGCCTCCTGAGTAGCTGGGATTACAGGCGTGCGCCACCACTCCCAGCTAATTTTTGTGTTTTGAGTAGAGATGGGGTTTCACCATGTGGGCCAGGCTGGTTTTGAACTCCTGACCTCGTGATCCACCTGCCTCAGCCTCCCAAAGTGCTGGGATTACAAGCAGGAACCACTGCACCTGGCCTGATTCTTCATAGATTTTAAAGTTAAAGCCAAGGGCAAGTGCTGACAGACTGAATGTGAAACATATATATATATATATATATATATATATATATATATATATATATGGAGTCAATCATTACCTCAAAGTTTCAGATGTAAGCAACAGAAAGTGGAATTGCTACTAACAAAAAAGAAGACTCCAGGTAAGCCAAGTTTCAGGGAAGGTCTCCCATTCAGATTGGGGTATATTATGTCAAATAACTCTGCTAAACATCCAAATGGAGATGTTGCACAGGTTGAATATTCAAGTCTAAAGTTCAGAGATGTCTGGGCTGGAGATATAAATTTGAGTGTCCTCCTGAAATTGGCTGCGATCGCAAAGAAGTGTGTTTCCAGAGAAAAGAGGAGAACAAAGGATGGTGCCTTTGGGGTGGCAACAGGGATTGGGCTCCAACATTAAGAGTCTCATTGCTAGGACTCTAAATCACAGTCCAGGATTCATTGCCAGGTCTAGTAGCGCTAGCTCCATACCCACTGATCTTGCTTTCATTCAGCTCTACCCCATCCCCCTGTTGGGTTATGATGAGAGGCTCCTCACTGGTCTTCCATCTACATCTTACTTTGCCCTCATCTAATTTCTTCTTTACTCTGCTGCAAAAGGTCTCATTTCACCCCTCCTTGGAAACCATTCAGGGCTCCTCCTGGATCTCAGGTTAAGCCTAAAATCTGTAGCTTGGCACACATGTTCTTTAAGATCTAGCACTTGACTGCTCTTTCCATTCTTATCCCTTACACTTTCCCTGCAAATTCGCATCATCTGAGCTTCAGTCACACTGGGCTATCTAAGTAAGTCCCACCATCTCCATAAGCGTAACACAAGGTAGACATCCTATAGGTATTTGTTAAATAAATAAATAAAGATTCACTTTCAGAATGCTGAAATTGAGGTCAGTGGCATGTCTTTGATCTGGAAAAAAAAAAACTCAAATGTTTATTGTATCCCTACTTAGACCAAAAAAGGGGCATTGTAGGTCTCTAAAAATAAGAGTTAGAAACTAGGCTAGACCAGTTTAATTATAATTTTGCAAAAAGGTGGGAAGAGGTGACCTTGGAAATGTACATTTCAAAGCACTGGTTACATGTTTCCGGTGTTTCTTGATCCATATTAAAACTCTGAGCAGCTGGGTGCCACATTACTGCATTTTAAAAGTTGCACTTCGTGATCCATGGCAAAAGAGCCTATGAGTCAGGTGATGATCCATTCATCAGTCATAGGGAACATGAAGCTCTGAAAATTTAATACAAAACCCCAAACCCACAAAAACTAGCCACAGTTTCCTAACACAGGGGATGTGACTCATATCTCAGCAGGGGTACACATACCTTATTATAGTCACAAAAGAAAATGTTTCTCAAACAAAATTTTCCCCCCAACATCATTTGCACAGGGCAGTAATTTGGTGAAAATCTTCTGAAACTTACAAAGTAATTTATTTCTTCATGGTTGGCCTGTATTGCTATGCTTGGTTCTTACCACAATGACTCTTAATTTAGGGAACAAAATGATGGCAATTAATCCTTTAACTATATTCAGCTGAATCCAGAGTCAAATTGAGAAGGGATGAAAAGAAAAAGCTCTTGGTTGACCTAATCTCTGGACCTCCCAGAAAGTGCTCCCACACTCTAGGGATGCCCCCACCAATACCCAGAGAGAAGATGTCCTGAGCCAGCCACCCCAGTCTCAAGTGGATTCCTATTAATGCACTGCTTTTCTTTGATAAATAAAGAGGAGGTAAAAAGGAAGGGGTATTCCTAAGAGAGAGACATCACAAAATACATATTTAGTACTGATCTGAATGTATAGGAGAGAAATTTTTCTTAAATACATCTTCAAAGTTGCCGTGCAGATTTGATGATTTTATTCATAAAGAACAAGAGGAATGAATGAGTGGGTAGCATGGAGACCTCACTTATATGTCCACCAAGTTATTCAGCAATAATTCATTGCATGGCTATTATGTGCCAAAGATTTCATAGCAAATGGACTAGAACATAAGCCGTGCCCTGGAGAAATCCCATATCTAGTCTACATGAGACAGCCATATAATCAAGAAATTATAGTGATATGATAGACTATTCATACAGGAGCCTTAGAAAAACATAGAGGATAGAAGTACATAACTCTGCCCAAAGGTTAGAAGGCCCCAATCTGTAGGCAATTTTTGTAAGTTGAGTCTTGTAGCATAGGTCTTGAGTTATCTTAGAATATAAAACAGAGAAAGGAATTCGAGGCAGAGAGAACAATATATGCAAAAGTTGGGAGGTAAAATGGCATAAATTGAATTCCACATACCAGATTCAGAGGTCTCAGAATATATTTGATACTAACTTCTTTTGACTGAACATTCTTTGAAGATGTTTTGAAGCTGAGGTTATGAAAACAAACCTTCAAATGGAAACAGTAACAAAATTAATACATTTTTGTAAAAAAAATTTTCTGAAGCAATTTTTCTTAAATCTTGGTTGGTTTCTTGAACAATTTAACAATTTACAGTTTTTCCTTTTAAATTTTTATTTAAATTTTCATTAGGATCAATCTTTTCTTCTCTGGATAAATACTTACAAAATTTGATTCATCAATCAGTTTTCTCATCCTAATGATTTACAGATTCCAGTTTTTGCTAGTATGAGTGTGTTGGGGGCGCGGGGGGAAGCTGGGAACAATTGCTTCAATAAATTCAATATCCCAGGGACAAATTTTATAAACCTAAGTCTTAGGGAGTATCACTTTAGTTGTTGTTGATTTTGTGTTATTTTTTAAAAATAATATTCATTAAAATTGAATACAAGATAGATATCCATGTTTTAGCTTATCAACCAGCAAGACTGAGAGAAGTTCTCCTGAATAGTTCAGAATTGCACTCTTACATTTATCTTCTAATTTTTTGATAAATCTGTGTTCACTAACTGTCTGTACTACTGCAATGGCAAATGACAAATGTTGGAAACAGAATGTCCTGCTTCAGATAGGGCCCATCCATGGCAAGTCACATCCCTGCTTCTACCTATCTGATTAACCTGTCGACCAACTACAAAACACCAGTGTGCTTTTTGGGAATGCTAGGATCTCCCAGAACACAGTCACTCAATTAAACGGTGTATACTGCTAGCAAAAAGGATTCTTTAAAACCATATCTGTGATGATTTAGTCTTGAACCGGGCATTTCATTCTTCCTTGGTTCTCTGGATTCCATCCGTAAGCTCCAGGTGCCCTTTGAATTAGTACCTTTCAGTGTCGAATGTATCTGTGTCAAGTTCAATTCTTTCTTATCATCTGCTCTGTTCAGGCTGTTTTCATCAATTTATTTCCTGGGTCTCAATGTTCCCAGCTGTACTACTTTTCTATAGAATTTATGCTCCTTGGATATTATAAAGAATATATGATTTTTACAACCTGAGATATATCTGCTTTTTAAATTCTCATTTCTACCATTATCTTCTTTGTGTATGATTAAGTCTTCATAGACACGGTCTCCTAACATCAAGCACCCTGGTTAGTTATTTAGTCATTTAAAAAACTTTCAGTCAAGTATCCTTCCTTAATGTGTATTGGTAACTCCTAAAATAGAGATTCAACATGTCAGGATTTTTGTTTAATGGGATATATTTGCACTTCTTTTTACTAGAGAATCAGATCTAGTGTTTGAAGTCCAATTAATTATATTTTCAGGCCAGCCACAGTGGCTCATGCCTATAATCCCAGCACCTTGAGAGGCCAAGGTGGGTGGATTGCTTGAGCCCAGGAGTTCGAAACCAGCCTGAGCAACATGGCAAAATCTCATATCTACAAAAAATACAAAAATTGGCCAGGCATGGTGGGGCACACCTGTAGTCCCAGCTACGCAGGAGAGTGAGGTGGGGAAGATCTCCAGAGCTGGGGAGGTTGAGGCTA
This sequence comes from Cebus imitator, assembly GCF_001604975.1. NCBI lineage: Eukaryota > Metazoa > Chordata > Mammalia > Primates > Cebidae > Cebus > Cebus imitator. The sequence goes on along the minus strand of NW_016107877.1, from coordinate 317,382 downwards.
CAGTGAGCTGTGATCACAGCCCTGCATGCCAGATTGGGCAACACAGTGAGATCCTGTCTCAAACAAATAAAGAACTCTTCCCCACAAATTATTTCAGTTACAATCCTTGACCTAAGTACATTCTCATGCATCTATGTCGCTGTCACAGAAGGAGAATCCATTAAAATATTTCCCCTGATTAAATTTCAAGGTAAGACTTGGACATCTCTTGCGTTTTCAGACATTGCTGCTTTCTTGCACAACCCATACAAAGTATGAAAGTCTTGAGACTGGTGGCCTCTGATTCACAAAGAGTTAAGGGTTTACAGTTAATTAACCTGACAAAAATACCTCATACAACTTCCTTTTCACAAAGCAACTTGAATTTCCATCTTCAAAGCATTAGACTTTATCTAAATGGTCTCAAAATCCTTAGGAAGGAAAAAGGGGAAAAGAAACCACTTGATACTTCTCCAAATAACCAGCATGGCCATATCTACAGTCTTTTAAAGGCATTTCCTAATCAAAGAGCTAGAGGTTTGCTCAGTGTTTTTAACATTAATTAGAAATTTAAACACTGAGGTCTTTCAAAATATCCTTAAAGTTTGAATTGGCATCTGGATTTTCAGGTTGTGTGCTCTGATTTTGCCATGGCAGGGATTCTCAATGATTATTCTCCTGGGCACACACAGGAGAAGTTTCTGCAATGATGATCTTGGCATTATATAGACATTCACAAACACCACCACCCCAATTGTGTGTGTGTATGTGTGTTGCAAGAGGGGGTATGGTGTGTTGGAGAGAAAAGGAAATGGTTCTTACAATCATCTCTTTTGTATTGCAACTGGCTCAGTCAGTAACCTGGCTGTCTGCAATTCATCTGCAAGACCCTGTAGTGCAACAACAAGAATATTTGCAGTTCATGTGCATGTGACTTTGAGTGGGAGAAGGCATAAAATGAAATCACCATTTATAGCATTAGCAGTTATGTTCTACAAGCAATTGCAGCATACAGTGAAACAGCATTTTGATAGCCCAATTTCCATTGACTGTTGCAGATTCACTGAGTATTTGACTCCAGTGAAACAGGAAATACTTCTATCTAAAGTCAGTGTAGTCAAGTTGTCTGCAAGGGCACAGACATTTAACAGTCCACTTAATGGCAGCAATTTCTGAACAAATATATTTTTCAAAGGAGAGAAGGAGCAAACTGCTTATTGCAGGCTCAAGCCAAGGCCAGTTAGTTTTTTAAAATATACTTTTAACTTAAGAATAATTTTACAGAAAAATTTATAGAAAAATTGCAAAGGAAGTACAAGTAGTTTCCATATGCCCCACACCCAGTTTTCCCTACTGCTAAAATCTTACAATAGTGCCATACATTTGTCCCAATTAATTAAACAAAACATATGCATTATTATTAATTAAAGTCCATACATTATTCAGCATTCCTTAGTTTTTCCCTAATGTCCTTTTTCTTGTCCAGGGTTCTATCTGGTATACGACTTTACATATAATTGACAAGAAGACTTTTTCTCTGTCTGGCTTTTGGACTTGTGTGAGTTGCTGTTACTATCTTGTGGCCATAAGGAAATGAACCTGGCACCAAAGTTGACACCCTGAGAATGGCAGGAAAGAATCTAGGTTTTAATATGCTATAAATCTCTGGGCCCATGAACAGTGGTGGAATCAGCCTTTCTCTGGGCACCTTGATATGTGAACAATAAACCTCTAATTTAAAAATTATTTGAGCTACTTACAACCAAAACCATCCTAGCATGTTAGTATATAAGGGTAACAATGACTAACTAAACGCATCTTCGGAACATACAATCATGTGCTGTTGCGGAAAGGGCACTAGAATAGGAGTCAGGGTGGGTATGTTTGAGCCTGTACAACTACAACTACCTACAGGCTCTATGATATTGACCAAATGACTCCCTCTCTGCAGTTTTCTCATTTTTCTTCTTCTTTGTACTCTCTCTTATTATTATTATTTTTTTTTTTTAGGGAGGATCTCACACTATGGCCCAGGCTGGAGTGCAGCTGCACTATCACAGCTCACTGCAGCCTTACCTTCCCTAGGCTCAAGCAATCCTTCACCTCAGCATCCTGGGTAGTTGGGACCACAGGTACTTGCCACCATGCCAGGCTAATTTTTGTAGAAATAGGGCTTTGCCATGTTGCCCAGGCTGGTCTTGAACTCCTGAACTCAAGTGATCCTCCCACCTTGGCCTCCCAAAGTGCTGGGATTACAGGTGTGAGCCACCACACCTGGCCGGGTTTTCTCATTTTGAAAGTAAATATTTGAACAGACTGATCTCCGAGGCCTCCCTCCTTTCAAGAACGCTTGTTTCTTGAATAGATCTAGGCCAATCTCTTCTGTTTAATGTAAATAAGGAGAGCTCAGAGACTTAAAACTTGCCCAAGTTCTTCAGCAGATAATAGCAAAACCTTGTTTCTGATTTCTTGACTACTAGTCAAGCACAATCTTTTATTTATGCTTCCACTTGAAGGTATTTATTAGAACATCTGCGATTCATGTAAAGCTGTAAATTATTTTAGAGATTGTGTTATTCAGGGTCCTTTGGTCTGAAGGGACAGAAATCCAACTGAAACTAACTCAAGCCGAAAGGGAATTGATTGGTTGGCATGCTGGGAGGTCCTAGGATTGACTTCACATATGGCTGGTCCTGGGAGTTTGGCTTCACGTATGGTTGGTTCTGGGAGTTCAAACGCTTCCAGGTTTCCCTTTCTCTCTCTCTCTCTCTCTCTCTCTCTCTCTCTCTCTCTCTCTCTCTCTCTCTCTCTCTCTCTCTCTCAGTCTCTCTCTCTCTCTCTCTCTCTCCAGAGTCTTGCTCTGTTGTCAGACTGGAGTGCAGGGGCACAATCTTGACTCACTGCAGCCTTGACCTCTTGGGCTCGAGACATCCTCTTGCCTCAGCCTCCCGAGTAGCTGGGACTATAGGCATATGCCACCATATCTGGCTAGTTTTTGTATTTTTTGTAGAGATGAGGTTTTGCCATGTTGCCCAGGCTGGTATTGGAATTGGAATTTAGAGAGAGGCTTTCCATTTGAGCCTATCAAATGGGCAGTTTGGAAGTGGCCTGCCACTTTCTTGCACTTCAGTCACCTTGGCTGGCCTCAAGAGGCACATTCTAGCCTTTCTTTGGGATTTAGTTGATTCCTCAACTTTTAGTTCAGGTGGAACTTTACTGTGGTGCTTTTGTAATTTAGGTTGAAATTCCAACCTTCCAAACACTTTGTGATTAAAGGACCTAGATGTTGTGGGTAATAAATCCAAGTCCTCTGGTGATTATTGGCCTTTTGCCTAAGTCCAGATGGCTTTATTCTTTAATGAACTTGGTTCAAGCTGTGTATAAAGCTCTCTTTGACCTCCAGTGGCCGTGCCCACTACAACTCTGGCAACTGTACAGAAGACCCCCACTGCTGTTCTTATCATTTTACTTCTATATCCCCCAAATCTCTGTTTTTGGCTACTGTCTCCTAACGACAAAGAAGCTGGATTTCCCTAAGCATTAGTGTTTATACAATTCAGGAGTGAATGTGAATTTTCAAACAAATCCTTACTTTCTCATTCAAAAGCCCACATTGGCACCCTAGTGCAAACCATATCAAATATATCATATTCTGAGTTTAAAAGCAGTAATTTCTGTTGGGTGGTAACACATCTAGCATGCTGTGGATTTTTATAAGCTCTTTTCCTTATAGACACCAGGACCTATATTATCAAATACCTGGGTGGCCAGCCTGGCTTAGCATCCCTCTTGAGCTAAAAGCTGCATAATTTAAGAGAAGAGATCAATGGTAGGTCTCTAGCACAAAACCAAAGCTGGGAACTGTTTCCTTAAAAAGTCTTGATTAGTTTATATCCATAAGGAACTAGCCACATTCTTTAATCTCTTTGCTTGAGTGACAGTGTTTCACCCCAACCTAACAGGGGTACATCTCTTAACTTGTAATAAATGAGTGGGAGTTACACAGAAACAAGTAGTACTCCAGTACATCTAATCTTGTGATTGCCAACATCTATGGTTATTCAGTTCAGTGTTGAATTCAGTTTACGTTGAATCACTTCAGGAAATCCAGAGAGTGCTCATTACACATGGTGAGTGTGTTTCCTCAAGGAGGTACAGTACTTGGCATCTCTTAGATGACTGTGGCTCACCACTTCGTCTGGCTGCTATACAAGTACGTATTGTTTTACTGAATAAGAGGGTAAAAAGTCACATAAAACATTGCATACTACAAATGGCCAGGGAATAATTTGACTTGCCTTGGTGCAACTTAATTTACACATTGGACTTCTAGAAAAAAAGAGACTGTTCAATAAATACAGCTTAGTCTGGATACATGAACCATGAATTGCTTTGATTATTTTTGTTGTTGTTGTTGAATTCTCCTTGCCTGTTTTGAATTATAATATTTTTCAGAGAGACTAAAGCTACCTTCAGGCAGAGAGAAAATTAAATAGGGTAAAAGGGGTTTGTAGTAAGCAAAATAGGTGAGGAAGGCAAATAACATAGGTTTTTCTCAAACTTTGAAAACATTACCATTTATTCTCAACCCTACTGAATATAATTTCCTTCTTTGCAGGGCTGAAGTTTTTTTTTTTATTATTATTATTAAACTTCTGATTTGTAGCCATATTTAAGGTTTGACATGTTGTCTCCAGAAAGGAATTATAATGAACTTGTTTTACAAGTTCATATCACACCCATGGGATATTGCTTTTAATAGAAGAATCATGCTGGTTTTGCAAATTATGCTTGTTCTATATGATGTCAACATCCCTGGAATTTTACATATATGAGGATGTTTGGATAAATGCTGTATATACAGAGATTCTAATTTGAGCACTTTTCTTTTCTCTGTCTCTCTTTTTTTTTGAGACAGTGTCTCACTCTGTTGCCCATGCTGGAGTGCAGTGGCACCATTACAGCTCCCTACAGGCTTGACTTCCTGGGCTCAAGTCATGTTCCCGCCTCAGTCTTCCAAGTAGCTGGGACTACAAGCAAGCACAACCATGCTTAGCTAATTGTCAAATTTTTTGTAGAGATGAGGTCTCACCATATTGCCCAGGTTGGTCTCAAACTTATGGGCTCAAACAATTCTCCTGCCTTGGCCTCCCAAACCGCTGGGATTGCAGGAGTGAGCCACTACATCCAGCTGAGCTTTTTTTTGGTGAAGGGTAAAACTAGATGACAACTAGAATATTATCTGGATATTTCCAAACATGATATGAGTTGTCCTGAAATATCTAGCTAAGTGATGCTGGAGTGTCTTCTGGGAGGCTACCTGAATTATTTGGAACATTTACAAGTGAATAACAGATATGAATATACATAGACTCAGTCTGCATTTGCGTCTGTACGGAACCAAAATTAAGGAAAGGGGGCAGTCACAAAACACGTTCTAGACCTTCTCTTGCTTCCCCCATAGCTTTTCTATGTTTCACCGAGGCAAAGAAAACCTCGTGGTCAAACGGGGTTTCACTATTGGGCTGAGTTGTAAGTAAAATTTCAGTCCTTTTCTTTATTTCTCACATACTGCAAACTTTTTTTTTTCTGTATTTCAGTTTTTACTTTTTAAGAATTTCTGTATATCAGTGAATTGCATCCTCCAGCTCCTATTCTGGTTTAAAGGTTGACTGGGGTTGTGCCGCGATCTCACTTAGTGCTGTTTTCTGAGATACCCTTTGGGTTGTAGATTGTCCCACCTCGAATTGTCCTGTCAATTGTCTTCCTGTGCCATGTCGAGAGTAGTGCAATCTTTGGTGAGCACCAGGCCTTGGACCCAGCTCCCCTGGAGCACTTTATGACCATCTTCCCTCATCTTCTGGCTTGTCCTCCAGATGGTGCCAGAAGAGAGCAGAAACCCATCCTTCTCCCCTTGAGTTGAAAAATGGCTTCTAAGTTGGTCAACAGCACAGGCAGCAGAGCACCTCTATAAGGTCAAGCTTCCTCCCCAATTAAACGCTGGAGCAGTTGCTTAGCTCACTATGTTGTGTGGCTGCTGAAGAGATGAGCCTGGTCAGGTTAAGGGTCACATAACCTGAGCATGTCCAGATGAACCAGGTATGCAACCACAGAAGTGCATAGAGTGAGGCAAGCGGACACAATTAAGAAGTGGATACCACATGGCAGGATCCAGGATCCAATCAGACAGACCTCTGACATCACCCCATGGCAGGATCCAGTCAGATCATGCTTCTGGGATCACCTCATTGCAACATCCAATCAGATCATGCCTCATTACCCTATGCTTATAAAACCTGACCTAGCCCTCTGCTCAGAGAGACATTGCTTTGGGAACTATCTCTGGTATTTTCCTTACTTGCTGCAGGTAATAAAATCTTCTTGCAAAAAAAAAAATAAAAATAAAAATAAAAAACTGTCTTCCTAGCCTGGCTAAACTCTTTCCTTCTTCAAACTCTCTCCTCTTGCATGTGCTTAGGCTTTTAGGAATAAAGCCCAGGAAATCCTGTTTCAGACCTCCCATAAGGCAAGGAAGTCCAGAATCTTCTGTCTGCTTGAATGCAGGAAGAGAAAATAGAAAATATCTCAAAATGTTATCCTGTCACAAATGTTTTCTTGCATTTGGACTTTTCAGTTCCTGGGAATGGACCATGGTAAATCTGATTTCCACAATATGACATAGGCACAAAGGGCTCCTGGGAGTTTGAAATCCAGCTTACTCTAATGTTGCTTAAGAAACACGCGTCCCATCTCCACACACCTGTCAGAATGACTTTTATCAAAGAGAAGAATGATAGTAAGTATTTGCAAGAGGTAGAAAAGAGGAACTCTTGTACACTTGCAGTAAGACTATTAATTAGTATGGCCATTATGAAAAACAGTATGAAGTTTCCTCAAAAAACTAAACATAGAAATATCATATGATCCAGCAATCCCACAACTGGGTATGTATCCAAATACAATGAAATCAGTATGTCAAAGAAGTATCTGCACTCTATGTCCATTGCAGCATTATTCACAATAGCCAAGATGTGGAATCCACCTAAGTGCCCTTCAATGGAAAAATGGATAAAGATGTGGGCTATATACACAATGGGATACTCTTCAGCCTTTAAGAAGAAGGAAATCCTGTTACTTGCACAAAATGAATTAACCTGGAGGACATTATGTTAAGTGAAATAGGCTAGGAACAGAAAGACAAAAGCTACATGATTTCACTTATATGTGGCATCTAAAAAATTTGATCTCATGGAAGTAAAAGGTAGAATGGTGGTTACCAGGGGCTAGATGGGGGCAGTGGGAATTGGGGAGATGTTCATCAAAGGATATACAATTTCAGTTAGACAAGAGGAATAAGTTCAAGAGACCTGTTATACAGCATAGTGACAATAGTTAATAACAATGTAATGTATACTTGAAAATTGCTAAGACAGTAGATTTAAAATGTTCTCACCACAAAAAATAAATTTGTGAGGTCATGCATATGTTAATCAGCTTGATTTAGCCATTCCACAATGTATACATATTTTATGATGCTATACACCATAAATATATGCAATTTTTATTTGTCAATTATAACCCTTTTTTAAAAAAAACAGATAACTCTCATAGTACATGGACTTGCATTAAAGACTGGGGTTTGAATTCTGCCTCTTACTACTTACGTCGCACGATAAGTAATGATCTTGATGTTTCGCCTTCTCTTTCCTTTGCCCCACCTCTCTGCTGCTATTTGGTTGAGACCTCCATCATCTTTCACCAAGATCAACGTAACAATCTCCTAACTGGTCCTTCTGTCTCTAATCTTATCCTCTCCAGTCTGTCATCCGTCTTAACGATAAGTGGAAATGGGGTCATCCAAAGTCTTCCATGGAATCCCTACAGTGACTCTCTGTTGGCCAGAGCAAAGTTGGAGCTTCAAAGCAATGATTCATGATTAATTCAATGATCCTTTGTTATCCTTCATGATCAACTTCCTCTTTCCACTTAGTGGCAGATACTTGCAATTGTCCTCCAAATTTCATATTCTCATTTTTATTTATTAATATAGCCACACATTTTTAACTGATCTCATTGGTCATCATAACAAGTCTGTTCAGTCCTCAGCAGGTGGTGTGACAACATGACCAGCTCTGGCCAAGGAGCTGTAGGCAGAAGTGTCCTGTGGAAGTTCCTCTAAATCTTAAAAGACGGTACATGGTTTTGTTCTTTTTCTTTTCCCCTGCCCTCTTCCTGCTGCACCAAATGTGGATATGGTGAGTGAATCTAGAGCAGCCATTTGGAGGCATGAAGAGGCCTTGGAAATGGAGGCCATGTGTGTTGAAAGAAGACTGAACAACTCCGAGTTCCTGAAGACTTCATTTCACCAACCCAGAACCTCTTTGTTCATCACAGGTGAACTTATTCCTAAAGCAAATGCTCTCATTTTCCCTCCTTCTCTAATTTACAACCATGCTGAACTGTTTGTTATTCCTTGAACTGATCACATGGTTTCGTGCTTCGGTGCCTTGCTCTTGCTGCTCCTCCACCTTATGCTTTGTCTTCCTAGCAAATTCTCTCTTATTAAGATCTATACCTTTAGAGCTTCCAGTTTGGAGAAGACTACTCACTCACAGCCAGGCAAATTTGGTGATTCTTTCCATTTTCTATTATTATTTCTAGTCCATCTGCCTAACACAGTACTCATCACATGCCTATGTTTTATTTACCTATGTGTTCTACATAATAGATGGTGAACTTTTACACGTCATACTTATTTTTTTTTTCATCTCTGCATTTCTATTGCCTAGCACAAAATTGGGTCCCAAAGAATAGGTTTGCACAAATGAACAATTGAATAAAATTATTTTTCTATTATTTCCTCCTCTGTAAAATGGGAGTCAAAATAATTCTGATTCTAGAGATTTTTGAGAGTTACATGAGAAGAGAATGAGAAAGTTCTTTGTAAACATAGCACATTATCAAGAAAACCAAGTCATTGTATGTTTATCCAAATTTCTGTTCTCTGGTCAATAACCTTAAACAAATATATTTTCTATATAATCCAGGGTTATTGATGTATTTTATTATCTATAAGAAATGGAAAACAAAGGATGAATTGAAAACAGGACACACTTCTGATCTTAGCCATATAAAAATTAGAAATATAACCAAGAGTTCTTAAGGTCAATTTAATTTCTATTGCTAGGTACTTAAATATATTTGAGTGCAACTACCCTACAAACTCTTAGCTCCAGGTGACCTCTTCAGCCACTGGACAAACATAGCTCCATATAATGTAGTTGTACTTAAAACAAAAGTGATACGTATCAAGCTGATTCCACTTGGCGAAATCACTTTTAGATCACAGAATATGTGTAAGAACCAAGAGCTCAAGACATTCACTTTTTCTTCAAGTCAGCTGCTTTAAGAGAACACGGGATAGTCAGAGTTGGAGCTGGAGCGGGGCAGGGTGTGCTCTTCTTTCAGCTGTATTAAGCTAAGGAACTCAGGAACTCTGGGCATTCTTAGAGAAAGTGGGACCTATGGGGCAATAGGCCTGCTCAGAGTATGCCAACTTCTCTCTTGAGACTAATTATCTCTTCAGACTGTTCTATGCTCCACACCCTCATAAAGTCATCCACCAGAGCCATCATGTGCTTGCGTCTCGCTGTGTTACTTCAACCATCTACTGACTCTAGATCCTTGCTTTGGTCCTTTAACACTTTCCAGCACCAAGATCTCATGCCTGGAAGTCTAAAAGCTCCCTCATCTTTTTTTTTTTTTTTTTTTTTTTTTTTTTTTTTTTTTTTTTTTTTTTTTTTTTTTTTTTTAACAGCATTCAATTTGCTCTCACCACTTCCAGGGAATCCAGTCTCATTTTTGCCTGTATTTTCCTGTCTGAGTGTGGTAATGGTGGTGAGAGGGTGGAGGATAGATTTAATGTCACCTCTTATATTACGAATCAGTGACATAAGCTTTTAAAGCCAAAAGTATTTGTAAAATATCCTTTTAAAATAGAAGATTTAACTACCTTCACTCTATTTAAACTGATTTCTGAAGGAAATGTAGGGTTCAAAGTGAAGTTTGGGCTCTTCTCTATGTATTTACAAATGCACAAAGCTGAGTCTGTTATGTCCTGTCTGAAAAGCTATCTATTTGTACAGCTTTATGCATCTCTTCACAGAACACCCATGAAGTCACAGCTCATATTTCTGCTTTAAATATTCGATCTTTTGGCTTTAAACACCCATAAGGGTTATTTGTCAAAACGGATCTTAAACTTCGCCCCACAGCTCTGCAGCAGATCTTTAAAGTCATGCTGTCGGGGTGGGAAGGAAAGGGTGGGGGAGACGGGAAAAGTCAGCCATTCAACAAGCATTTATTGAGTGCCAAGTACGTGCAGAGCATATGGTATCTAGTAATAGGTGCTGTGAGAGAGAGGAAAAAGGCATGGAGTACATGTTCTTGCTCTCAAGATGAAGGAGACAGAAACATAAGCACTGTTAATTCAGTCACGGATCTAGACATTTTAACCTTGTTTTCTAAAGATGTTAATATGAAAAGCAAAAACTAGCAACCTCAGGCATGTAAGAACATGTTAGCAGCAGTGGTGTTCATATGTGTGCGTGCGTGCGTGTGTGTGTGTGTGTGTGTGTGTGTCTGAGAGAGAGAGAGTAGGATTAGGATTGGGGCGAAGAAGAGTCATGCATTATGTAGAAGGTCCTTTCTTGATGTGTTTCTCAATCATCTTCTGACCCAAGATGCCTTCCCTTAGCTTTCTGAGACCCCAGTAGTGAGCTGCGATGGCCCTTTTTTATAGCAATGCACTTGCTCCCAGCACTTTCCTGACCCTTGGGATCCACCTTGTTTTTCCAGTTTTGTGTTTGTTTTTGTTTTCTTTGAAGGCAAACTTTCTTTATTGTGCCTAACCATTCATTTCTGCCACATACCTCTTTGGTTCTTGTATTAGCCTGTTTTCACACTGCTATCAAAAACTGCCTGAGAATGGGTAATTAGTAAAGGAAAGAGGTTTAATTGACTCACAATTCTGCATGGCTGGGGAGATCTCAGGAAATTTACAATCATGGTGGTAGGTGAAGGGGTAGCAAGACACTTCCTTCACAAGGCGGCAGGAAGGAGAAGTGCCAAGTGAAAGAAGAAGAGCCCTTTATAAAACCATCAGATCTCATGAGAACTCATTATCATGAGAACAGTATAGAGGAAACTACCTCCATGATCCAATTACCTCCACCTGGTCTCTCCCTTGATGCATGGGGATTATGGGGATTAAAATTCAAAATGATATTTGGGTGAGGACACAAAGCCTAACCCATATCAGTTCTGAACTATGCTGTGGCTACACACTTGGAAGAACACCTGTCATGCATGGGCTGTGTGGGTCCTGGAGGGTGTCCCCATGTGCTTAAGCAGGTGTGGCCTCCCTTAGCAGACTTGGGCCCCCAGAAGACCCTACCCCCCTGGTTCTCATGCTGTGAATGACAACTTACATACCACTGTAAGTTGCTCTCTAATCCTTATGGAGGCAGAGTCAGACAAGCTTGGATTTGAATCCCACTCCCACTATTAGCTATATTATAAAACTTTATAAAACTACATTGAGCCTCGGTTTCTTCATGTGTCCCTTGGAAATTCTCCCATAGTGTTATTATAATAGCTAAATGAATTAATGCATACAAAGGGTTTAGCATAGTACTTGGTACATAGTAAGCACTCAGTGAAATGTTAGTATTATATTATTAATATAGTTTTAATTAATATTCGTGCATTTACTTTGAGACTTTTCTTTGTGGCCTAAGATATATTCATTCTGTCCTACAAAGCATATGACTAAGAGAAAAACAGGAAATGTGACTTACTCCATCCATTAAACAAGCTTTTTTAAAGTACTGACTGCATTGCCAAGTACTGTATTAGGTCCCTCCCTCCACCTCCCTTCCTTCATCCTTCTACAAACACTTATTGTGTGCCTATGAGGCACCAGGCATCACACTGGATTCTAGGAATTAGTGGTGAAATAGACAAATATGTTTCCTTCCATCACAGAGCTTATGTTCCAGGGAGAAAGACAGATATTACATATGTAAACCCAGGTGTAGAGCCAGGGATAAGTTCAAGGTGTTACAGGTAGTGCTTGTGAAACACGGAGACCTGCAGGGTCAGGAAACTAGTGTGTTATGAATTTCTATTTATGAAGCTAATTTTCAAAAGGGTAAGTTACTTGACTGCCATTAGGTCAATGGTATTTTTTATTATGTTCCTGCTAGGCATGGCTGGCATTTTCTAAGGCCATATCAATCAAATCCATGATTTTCGAACTCCATATTTTAAGTGGCAAAATGTCTCTAAATTAGAAGATTTGAATATTATTCTTATTGAAAAAAAGACATATAAGGGATCAAAACTTAAAAGAATGAGTTCACAGGTACAACCTGGTGTGTGCTTTACCAATACTTAATAGAGCGTGCTTTTTATTAATACCTTTATTCTGAACTTAGTCACCAAGTCCAGACTTAACTAGATTATTTCTTTGTACATCATCTTCCATTTACTAAGACAAAATCCAGAATATAAATGTTGTTCTAAAACTTTTCAAATGATATCTGTAGCTTTTTTCTGCAGCCAATAGCTTCAATGCCATTATGGAGGGAGCAAAGGGATAGAGAACTTTATTGATAGCCAATTATGTGTGAGTGCCAAATATAATCTCATTTAATTCTCACAGGAACCCTGTAAAATAGGTCTTGTTTTTATCTCTTTTTACAATTAGGAAATTGAGGCCCAGAGAATTTGAAAAAAATTTACTCAAACGTGCACACAGGGCTCATATTCAAAGCTGAGACTACCTGATTCCAAAAGGTAGTACCATTTGAAATAGTACTCCCAACTCGGCATGAATGATCTGACTATTTGCAGAAGGGCAAAAGAGTTTATTGCCATGCATGCATGGTACATTTTAATTTATATAATCATGAGACCAGCTTAGGTAACATGGCAAAACCCCTGTCTCTACAAAAAAATACAAAAATTAGGCATGGTGGTGTATGCCTGTAGTCCCAGCTGCTGGGGATCACTTGAGCCCAGGAAGCCAAGGTTGCAGTGATTGCGCCACTGCACTCCAGCCTGGGCAACAGAGTGAGACCTTGTCTCAAAACAAACAAACAAACAAACTCTGCAAGTCTAAGCAGTAATATGATGATCACAGTTTAGCACATAAAAACCTCATAGTAGTCCCTATGTCACAAGTTGCATGCAATTTATTCTGGGCTCTAAGACTTCCTTCTTAGAGCCCTTAAATCTATTTTTAAAATTCTTTCCATATACTACAGTTAAAGATAACAGGACAATGAAGGGCATTCAACATGTCACAAACAGGAAAAAAAAAATATGTTCACTCTTTCTAAGATTAGGATTTTACTTTACTTATTAAAATCTCTCTTTTTAGCATAATAAACTTGCCAAATTGGGCCTCATTCAGTGTGCCTAAAATGGAACTAATCCATCTTATTTCCTGGATTAATCTTGCCTCTTTCCTATTGCTTTCCATGTGATCATCTGTTTCCCCAAGCACCTGGGGTCAAACCTTTGTAGCCATCTTTGACTCCTCTCTCCTCATTCTCCTACTTTGAGGCATGCACCATTAAAAATGAGAATGCCAGCCTGAACAACATGCTGAAACCCCATCTCTACCAAAAAAAATACAAAAATTAGCCAGATGTGGTGATGCACACCTATGGTCCCACATACTCAGAAGGCTAAGGTGGGGGGATCACATGAGAATAATCTCAGTATATCAAGGAGCATTTTATATTCACTTATTCATTTGGCCCAATCTTCATAGCAGCCCCTCTAAAGTATTTGTTATCAATTCCATTTGTTACCAATTCCATCCGTAGATGAGGGAACAACCTCAGAGAAGTCAGAAGCTGATAATTAGTTAAGATTTGAACTTGGGGTCTTTACAGATTCTAAAATACTATTCATTTTTTCTACATCATTGATCTTCTACTCATCTATTCTCTTTCATTACTCATGAACTTGCCTTGAGTCAGACCTGCATTTTCTAAATGCTCAAATGAGTGCTACAGCTTGCTAGCCATTCTCTTTTCCCAACTTCCACCCTAACTCTATGCCTTAAGCCAGATTTGTTTTCCTAATCATTCATCTTTCTCCACTATCTGACATAGTAGCTCTCAAACTATTAAAAATCAAATAATAGTGATGTGTCACTCATGTACAGAAAAAAATGTTTATTTCTTTAAATTATGTTCTATTTTAAACTTCTCTCCCTTATTTTTTTTTCTTAAACCACTTGTCCTGACCACCAGCTAATATGAGTATATATGGTTATTTCATATTGCCTGCAAATAGTACTACGGTTTCTAAGACGCTGTTGTGTCAATTTGAGAATCACAGCACTAGATGATAAGGGCTTTAATGACAGGCACGTGCCTCTAAATCTTTCCCTGTTTCCTACTACTCTTCAATCCAGCATGCTTCCTTGGCTGCCCAAGGCTGAAGTTCCAGCCCAATACGTGGGACCCAGGAGAATTCACTCACTGCTTGTTGCCCATCAGTCCAGTCATTACAAAGGAAGCGTACTTTGCTGCAGTTCATTCCTCTGCTTTGCTCATATAAGTGGCCCTTGTTCCCAACTTCTCTCTTTCCTCTCCTTGTTTTGCTCTCTTTCCCTTCCTGTTTTAAAAGATCATAGTTAATATTTATTGGATGCTTCTGATGCTCTAGACACTTCCCAAGGGCATTACGTGTATTGACTCAGCTTAGTGTTTCAAAACCCTTCCATTGTGAGTATTTGAAAGATCTTTTTTTCTGACCTCAGTTTCTGAGTTTGCAAAATAGAGATTAAAACAATACTCACCTAATAAGATTGTTGTGAGGGTTAAGTGAGTAAATACACAAAGTTCCTAGGATGTGATAAACATTTGATAAGCATTAGTCATTATTTTTATGAAGCTTTAAGTTCATGTAGATTAACAACTTGGAAGTAGACAGTGCAGCTACTCAGGACTCAGCCATGTCTCCAGAGTCCAAACTCTCAAACACTGGGCTCTGCCACCTCCCTTTTTCCATTTCTCCAGCTCACTCAAATAACCCTTCCCCTCTAGAAAGCTGTGGTCACTCGTTTGTGCTCCTAATAGACCCTTTGAATAGCCTGTGGTATGTAGCAGAGTACCACACTCATACAGATGGTCATGTACCTTCAGACTTCTAGCTGTTATGAAATAGTTCCATCTTTGTTTCAATTGTATTAACAATTGAGAATAGACCTGTGCTAGTGACATGATTTTCCCCATTTCCTACTTGTGTTGGGGACTGCCAATACCACTCCCAGGGTCAATGATTTGCTAGGAAGACTTAGAGGACTCAGCACAGAGTCCTAGTCAGGGATGAGTTATTACAGCAAAAGGATACAAAGCAAAATCAGCAGAAGGAAAAGGTGCATGGGGCAAAATGCGGAGGAAACGAGACAGAAGCTTCCAAGAGTCCTCTCCCATTGGAGTCACAGGATGCGCTTAATTCCCCCAGCAACGTGTTGTAACAACAGCTATGAAATGTTGTCCACCAGGGAAGCTCATTAGGGACTCAGTGCCCAGGGCTTTTATTGGGAGCTGATTACACAGGCACTCTCTGCCTAGCATGTAATAAAATTCCAGACTGGGGATTCCTTTGTTTATTCCTTATGGGAATCATGAAAGCAGGTGTCCAGCACGAACCACATTGCTTGTAGAAACTGTTTAAGTGCAGTGAGCCACTCTTATCAGTCCTGGGAATAATGGAAACCCTCCTGTGATGGTTAACTTTATGTATTCACTTGGAGAGGGGTTTGGGATGAGATTAACATTTAAATCAGTGAAATCTGAATAGGGAGACTGCCCTCCAATATGTGGATAGGCCTCATTCAATCAGCTGAAGGCCTGAATAGAATAAAAATACTGGCCTCCCTGAACAAAAGGGAATTCTTAGCAGGCCACCTTTGGACTGAATTGGCTCTCCTGGGTCTCTGCCTGCCAGTCTTTATTTTTCTCTTTTGTTTTTATTTTATTTATTTATTTATTTCTTAAGACAGAGTCTCATTCTGTTGCCCAGCCTGGAGTACAGAGAGAGATGTGCGATCCCGCCCCACTGCAACCTCTGCCTCCCAGGTTCAAGGGATTCTCATGCCTCAGCCTCTTGAGTAGCTGGGATTACAGGTGTGCACCATCATGCCCAGCAAGTTTTTGTATTTTTAGTAGAGAGGGGATTTTACCTTGTTGGCCAGGCTGGTCTTGAACACCTGGCCTCAAGCAATCTGCCCACCTTGGCCTCCCAAAGTGCTGGGATTATAGATATTAGTCGCTGTGTCTGACCCCCAATCTCCAGCCTTTAGACTGGAAATGCACTATCTACTCTCCTGGATCTCAAGTCTGCCAGCCCACCCTGTATATTTTGGACATACCATCATTGGCTTATAATCATGTGAGCCAAATCCTTATAATAAATCTCTCTCTCGTGTATGTGTGTGTGTGTGTGTGTGTGTGTGTGTGAGTGTGTGTATACACACACATATGTATTGTATATACATATATAGTATATGCACACAGTATATATATGTATATACAATACATATGTGTGTATACACACACACACACACACATATACATATACATACACATCCTATTCGATATTGTTTCTCTGGGGAACCCTAACTAATACACCATTCAAAATCCAAGTTCCTAGATGCCAGCCAAGGGTCAACCTGGCAAGCAGGTCTTCCTAAGGATAGCAGTCTCTGGCCTGCTATATTCACGCTTTTCTGCACACTACTAATTTGTATAGCAGTAGAAGCCATATGGCAATGATGCTATGGAGCAGCAGAGTCCGTGAATAATCAAAAACTATGAGCTGAAGAGAAAGTGAGTAGAAAGGAGTTGGCTGGTAGTGACAGAAAAGTAAAAACAACAGGCCCTGGAGCAATGGCTTTGCTGTAATAGAGGAACATCCTAGGAGGAACTAGGGGAAGTCTCTGGCTGGGCAGAAGGTTGGGCAAGTCACTATATGCTCCTTTACTGCGCAAGACCTGACCATGTAATTGTTGTGATAGATTAAAGATGTCTGGAAATTCTTTGCCGCTCTACATAATGATATGAAATCTGTTTCCCTTCTTCTTGAATCTGGGTTGGCCTATGATTTGCTGTAACCAATAGAATGCTGTAGAAGTGACATTGTGGCTGTTTGAGACATGAACCTTAAGAAACCCTGGCAGTTTCTGCTTTTGTGCTCTTGGGAACCCTGGGTCCCCACGTAATGGTGGTCAGCTGCACTGCGGGAGAAACCACTGAGAGAGAGAGTGAGAGAGAGGGAGGGAGAGGTGCCGGACTGGCCCCAGCTGTTACAGCCATCCCAGCTGTGGTGACAAATATGTGAGTGAAGTCATTCTGTATTATTTGAGAGTTAGCCCAGTTGAGACTCCAGATAATGCCACCTGCATGAGTGATTCCAGGCAAGACCAGCAGCAGAATTGCTTCTGAGCCCCACCCAGATTACAGATTTCATGAACAAATAATAAAATGCTGTGGCTTTAAACCACTGACTTTTGGAGCAGCTTTTATTTCCTAGCAATAGATAACTAATATGGTGAAGCAGCCGGAACAGTCTGAGGACAGTGGCTTCATTGTAATTGTGAGCACAGGAAGAGAAACTGAGATGTCTGTAGCTGGGGCAGCAGGATGACTCCGTGAGAGTCGACACAGGATTTTCTTTTCCTTCCAGTTTCCACTGTTTCACAACCCTGACATGTGTCACTTTACAAAGAAAACAATCTGTACCCTTCTGAATTAGGCTTTACACTAGAATCATTTCCAGACCTTCCCAAGCCTCAAACCGAAGTTTGTGAACAGTTGATTGAGGTCCCATACACAATGAGTCATGTTTGTCTTCTGAGTGCCGATTGACTTAGTGGAGACCTTAGATCATCAGATCCCATGTCCTGAAGCTTGTTTCTTCATGCAGGGAGCCAAAATACATTGCATAACCTCATCTCTGGCAAAGATTCTCAACATGCGTCTGACTATGTATGTACAAGATGCCAAATCAGTGAGTCCAAAAATGTAATAATTACCCCCAAAACCAGTCTAACCAATTTTATGGACAGAATTAATGCACCATTTTGTTGCAGCAGAAACTGGACCTATGACCAATTGCTGCAAATTTTTTTATGTCTCTTTTATAGATGAGAAAACTGAGGAAGAGAGACAGAGCTCATGAATTATCAGTCATTGAACAAGTCAATATCGAAGGCAGGGACATCATTCATGGCTCCCAAAGCTCCTTCAGGGCCTTCTCCACTATCAGCAGCATTAGTTTTCATTGCGTGTATGTATATTGCTGTGCTGGAGAGGAAGTAGTTAGAGCCTTGTGCCTTTTTTTTTTTTTTTTTTACCTTAAGTAAAACATTTTTCTTCCTTGTGATATCACTGTTTTACCCTGGACACTTAATTAGTTTCTTATGGACAGTCTCAGTCATCTCTTGAAAAAAAAAAAAATCCTGGTCAGAAGTAAGCTTCCAAAAGATCTTGTACGAAGGAAGAACATTTAAACCCAGCCAGTGGGGTGTGGCAGAAGGGAAGAGGAGTGTGGAGAGGCTCTCCCTGCTGATAATCTTGGAAGAAAGAATTGCCTGACTTAGAAATGTAATATTTTTCTAGGCCATCTCATTTCTTCTGATTAAAAATATAAAAGAAAATGAATGAAAACATAGCTAGGAGGTAGCCTAGTATGGTAAATCACGGAGAGTATAATCTACATGTGCATATTCAGTCATTAACACTCTGTATTTATAGCATGTGGAGAACTCATTCATTCATTAATTTACACATCACCTGTCCATTGACCCGTTTACTTAACAAACATTGACTGGACACCTACCACAGGTAATGTCCTATGGAGATGTATAAGATAGAGACCATACTTCCTCTCTCCAGGGATTGCTTTTATAGTCTCATAAAGGAGATAAGACAGAAACACAAAGAACTATGATCAAGGTAATAAATGAGTAAGCACCACAGGAGAGAAAAATAAAGTGAGATGAAAGTTCAGAAAAGGGAGACATCACTTCTGGCCAAAGGAAATATAGAGTAGAAAGATTTCTTAAAAGTATAATCTATCACCCTGCAACTCCTAGTTTAAAAGCCTCACACAGTTATTAGCTCTGTGACCTTGGGCCAATCATAAATTTTCTGCGTCTTAGTTTGCTTATCTTTTAAAAGAAAGGGTTGGACTAAATGATCTTGAAGGTCCTTTCCGCTCTAAAGTACTGGGATACATAATTTTTCATGTGAAGACCCAGCTAAATATGTGACAAACTGTTCTTTATACAACTAGAGGAACTCTTTAAACCTAAATAAGATCATGTTACTCATGGCTTAAAAACCTTTCATGGCTGCATTTCAAAGAAAACCCAGACTCTTTCAGATGACCCACAAGGTCCCACAGAGTCTGATCCCACTCTCTCCAACCTCATCTTCTCCATGTCCTCCTCCTACCGCAGCTCTTCCACTGCCGGGTCCTCCTTGCCGCTCCCCTGAATGCACTGGTCAGGACCTTCACTCAGGCTCTTTCCTGTGCCGGAAATGCTTTTCCTCTTCTGTTAAAAAAAAAAAAAATGTGTGTGTGTGTGTGTGTGTGTGTGCATGTGTGTGTGTAAAATTTTTATGAAAGGAGTAAAAAATACAGTTTTAAAGCCAAATGATACTACCACCGGATTATAACCCAAACCTGTACGGTTGGTGCAGCTGGAAGGATCAGAGATCATATGTTTCAATATCTGCACTTGTGCTTAGACCCTATTCTTCTGCACCTCCATTTCTTCTGGAACCGGCATCCTGGGTATGGAGCCACTCCACTTTAAACTTCTCCACAGAATAATAAGATTCTGGCATCCTGGCAAGGTGAGGAGGAACACTTTCCTGGACCTGAATAGAGGAGAGGAAGGAGAGGGTCCAGGGGTTTACCTGTGCTTTGCACTGACTTCCAAGCCATCCTCCTGATTCCTCCCCTCAACTCCACCCTTATCTTCCACAGACCAGACACCTTCAATGGCTGAGACTTACTAGTGGGGTTTGATGCTGTGACTTGGCTCCTTTGACATTAGCATCTGGCTTGCTCAGACTTGGTATTCAGAATTCTTATTTTTGCTCATTCCTCCTTCCACTTTTTATCTTCCGAAAATATGTTCACTCTTTGCAACCACAGCTCTCTCTCTCATCCATTCTCTTTGCCCTTCTGAGTTTCTATGTCATTAATTCCTTTTATACTCAATTTTAGAAGGGTCTGTGGAAGGGTAAGAAAGAATGTCTTGTGTCTTCCAGGTTTAACTGAAATGCCTCTTCCTTTATCTCATTTTAAAGTTTTCATTATTTTAGTATCAGCTTAAATTTGCTATCAGACTTCACTGATTGTGTCTAAATAGATCCTCCTGGGATCATCTATGAGAGCACCCCATTTTTTTACTTTCATAACATTTCTTATAATTTTAAGCTATACTTATTTGTTGACTTGTTAACTTTAAATAAATATATTTATTACCCTTTTTAAGGTCTGTTGCTCTCACTAGAATGTACACTCAGGGAAGGCAGAGACTGTGTCTGTTTTCTTCAGCCAATTTATGCTGAGTGCTTAGCATGGTGCCTCGCCATAACAGATGCTCAAGAATTCTGACTGATGAATGTTGACAAACAAGGGGGCCAAATATTAGGCTCCACTGACAGTACCTCCAAGGCAACAGCAGACTTGAAAGGCAAAAGGCAAAGATGAGCAAATTGCACACAAGCATGGATTCTCGAGCCAGACTTTGTCCAAACCCAGAACTACCACTTGCCTAATGTGTAACTTTGCAGATAAATTGCATAAAAATGGAGAATAGATAATGGTGCACCAACCTTATGAGGCTATTGTAAAAACTAGAATTAGTCAGTAGAGGCAGAGCACTTAGAACAATGGGAAGCATATAGTGCTCCATCAGTTTGGCTATTAGGTGTCAGAATATTTGGATAGGTCAGGGAGCAGTGGTTCATGCCTGTAATCCCAGCACTTTGGGAGGCCAGGACGGGCGGATCACAAGGTCAAGGATCGAGACCAACCTGGCCAACATGGTGAAACTCCATCTCTACTAAAAATATAAAAATTAGCTGGGTGTGGTGGTGCATGCCTGTAGTCCCAGCTTTTTAGGAGGCTGAAGCAGGAGAATCACTTGAACCTGGGAGGCCGAGGTTGTAGTGAGCCGAGATTGATCACGCCACTGCACTCCAGAGCCCGTTAACAGATAGAGACTCCACCTCAAAAAAAAGAAGAAAAAAAAGTTGGTTTGGGAGGGCCTTGATTTGGTGAGGATCCTCTTTCCAAGGTTTGCTCTGAAAACTTAAAGCTAAACTTCCGTAGAAAACACACATGTTGGCATTGTATGTCTGAAATGTTTAGAACCCAATTTTGACTTCTGGATTCTACTAAGGTTTTCATTATGGTCCTACTTACATTGAGTAATTTGTAAGGTGTTTGAGAGTTCTGATAAAGCAAACTCCTCCTTGGGAATGAGGTATGTCAGGGAAGACAGGGTGAAGGATTATAGAAAGGAGATAACTTGATAGGCTTAAAAGAATGGAAGGTTTGGAAGGAGTGGGATGTGAAGGTGAAGAAAGGGGGTTTGGATACCAGACTTTGGTTGAAATGCCAGCTCTGCCATGATGAGCAACATGTCCATGAGCAATCTGCTAGACCTCTTGGTGCCTCCACTTCCTTAGTCATAGTAAATATTACACGAGATAATATACACAGGAAGTGTAGGCCAGTACCTGGTACAGAGGAAAATACTCTCGTACTTAAATTATCATTACTGTATTAGGAGTAGTCAAGGTTCTGCCACCTCTGAATCTGACTGGCAAAGTGGCCTTAAAATATTCACTTTCCTTTCCTATGTCCAAGAGGCTCATCTATGAAATAAAGTTGTTCTTTATATTTCTTTGTGGCTTGTAAGTCAGAATTCTGCCAAGGGCTGTCTTTGGAGACCTCTCCCTGACGGCCCTCAGCAACATCCAACCACACATACACAAATTCCCAGGATCATAGGTCTTTTCCACATTTTTCTAGAATAGTATTTCCATATTTTTTCTGTTGCTATATAAAGTTAATCTACATTACAGTGTAAAGGGTCAGTGGAAGCTGGTCTCCAAGACGGGGCCTTCGTTGATCCCCATCTCCTGGTATTCACACCCGTGTTGTCCCCGCACACAATGAATGGAGCTGAATTGTGTAACAAATACAATTTTTCAGAAATGACAGTGAAATTTCTGAGACCATATGGTGAAAGACATTGAGACTTCCACTTTACTTCTTGGATCCCTCACTCTTGAGGAAGCCAGCTGCCATGTCATAAGGACACTCAAGCAGCCCTGTGGAGTGGTCCATGTGGCAAGGAACCCAGTCAATGACCAGCACTAACTTGCCAGATGTGAGAGTGTGCCTGGGCCACCCGGCTAAGCCACTCCTAGAACCTAACCCTCAGAAGTATAATATGTGTATCATCTGTGTGTGATAATACATGCTTATGGTTGTTTAAATCCTTTATATTTTAGGGTGACTTGTTAGGCATCATCAGATAACTCATACAGGGTTCCCTGGGGACATGTTATGCACAGTTGAGTCCAAGTACAGACCTTCTGGCTAACCTTAGCACTGGTGAGAACCCTATGAACCTTCCCAAGATCTCACTAATTTCTCCTCCCTTTTAGGTAATAGGCCTCTTTCTCAGATCTTAACACGTTGGATTACAGTTCCTTTTTGTTACTCTGAGTTGTTTTTGTTGTTGTTTTTCTTTCCAAGTCTTATTCTGAGGTTTCTTGAATATCAAAGCCCACTCGACAGCCTGACAAGTTTCAAGGCCCCTTCCTTGCATAGTAATTTTCCAAGGCCCTGAGAGGGGCACATGCAATGTGTTCACGTGATCACATGGATAATAAAATTTGTGACGACAATCAGTTGAGATCACCGTCTCTCGACTTCAACTTCTACTCTGTCATAGTCTCAGCTATACTGGAGAGGACATGGGCATTTTTAGCATTCGGCTAAAGGGAAGTTTAATTTAGGCTTAGTGGGATGTATTTTTGTGGTTCACAGGCACTTCTGTGTGGAATTAAGCTATTTCTATCCTTCTCGGTGTTGGAATGGTTTCCAGCAACATTCCCACCACCTAGTGTGCTGACACAAAGGTACATAAACAGAATCGCCTACTGTGCTGACACAAAGGTGCATAAACAGAATTCTTACGGTAAGAAGATATCTTGCACTGTATCAGCCTGGCACCAGTAGTATAGGGACTGAGGAGGAGAAACAAGGTTTGAAATTCACAAAGCTGGAAGCTAGTCTGTGAAAGTTCTTCCAAGCTTCAGATATGTAGAGTGACTAGATCTATACCTAGTCAACACTACCAAAAATAATTTTTAAAAAACCCAAATTGTAATTATTCATGCCACAATAAAGAATAAATTATTGGCTGGGTGTGGTGGCTCATGCCTGTAATCCCATCATTTTGGAAGGCCAAGTCAGGCAGATCACCTGAGGTCAGGAGTTTGAGACCAGCCTGACCAACATGGAGAAACCTTGTCTCTGCTAAAAATAAAAAAGAAAAAAAATTAGCGAGACATGGTGGCACATGCTTGTAATCCCAGCTACTCAGGAGGCTGAGGAAGGAGAATTGCTTGAATCTGGGAGGCAGAGGTTGCGGTGAGCCGAGATGGTGCCATTGCACTCCAGCCTGGGCAACAAGAGCAAAAACTTCATCTCAAAATAAACAAAACAAACAAAAGAATAAATTATTGTTTTGTTCACTGTATTGATAACTACCTTACAAAGTCATTTTCCTACAAAGAAGTCAATGGCCAGTATATGCACAACCAAAAAGAAAAATTAGCAAAATAAGTATAAAAGTGTGTCAAGCAGAAATAGAGGTGTGCAGGGCAGTTAATTAGAGCAGCTACTATATTTTTTTCTGGATGTTGCCATATTTGGGGTATTTGTTAACTTCTAGAGATGTGTAATGCATTGTGATTTCTCTTTCTAAAGTAACGCACACTTTCAAATCTGATTTTATATTTATAATTTGGTCATGAACATGGGATTTAACCCATCTAACCTGGCTCTGTTCTTGCTGTGTCCCACTTAGCTCCAGATCCCTGTAGGAAGGGTTCTTTCTTTTCTATACCCCCTTACTCTGGCTTTGGGTTTGTGCTGAGCTGCTCCCCTCTCACCACTCACGCAGCCCTCGTTCCCAGACAGTCTCATAGGACCTTCTGACTCCTCTTAGTTCTGAACCTTCGTTTTCTGGATGCATGCTTCCATCTTGGTTAACAAGTACTGCATTCTCTCTCCTTGAAGCCCAGTTTATTTTTGAATCCTTCACATTCTTTTTCTCTGACAAAAGCCAATGGCAACCCCGACTCATCCCCTGACAAGGAGGGTACTTCCAAGCTGCTGTTTTTTTCACCTGCCTCATGACCACCATTACTCTGCCAGCCCTATGAGAACAAGAAACACATCCATCTCCCTCAGTCATGCTTGAACACTGCAGGCACACAATAAATGCTTGTTAAAGAAACAAATAGGTGGCCGGGTGCAATGGCTGACGCCTATAATCCCAGCACTTTGGGAGGCCGACGTGGGCTGATCACCTGAGGTCAGGAGTTTGAGATCAGCCTGACCAACATAAAAAAATCCTGTATCTACTAAAAACACAAAAAATTAGCTGGGTGTGGTGGTGGGCGTCTACAATCCCAGCTACTCAGGAGGCTGAGGCAGGAGAATCCCTTGAACCCGGTAGGCAGAGGTTGCAGAGAGCCAAGATCATGCCATTGCACTCCAGCCTGGGCAACAAGAGTGAAACTCTGTCTCAAAAAATAAACATAAAGTAAAATTTTAAAAAAGAAACAAATAAGTATATAAATTAATATCTAATGCCATAAAGATAAATTTTATGTGGTCAATCATAACTCACAGTTCAAAATCTAGCTCCAAAGAGGCAAATTGCCCCCAAATTCATGAGCTTTAGGGGAAAGAATGTTTTCATTGTAGAGATGTCCTCTTAACTTTTAAACCATTGAGACTTATCCCTAAGTGTTCTTCTCCTTTTTTTCCCTACCATTTCCCCTAGCCTCTCACTCCCACCTAAAGTGTGTGTGCACGGGTGCGCGCACCCACACACACACGCGTGCGCACGTGCACACACACACACACACACGAAATTGGTTGTGAATTGCTGGAGGCTTATGGTTAGAGTTATTTAATTTGCCACTTAAGTTTGTTGGCCAAGTTGCTGTCCAAGTGAAATCTGGCAATTTGGTAGGAACAGAAGAAATTCTGTAGTTAGGGATAAGCAATGCTCTTGTGAAGGTAGGAGAGGTCCCGTTCCAGCTGACAGTTTGCAGGAGATGAGAAACACTATCCTTAAAATAGGCCTCAGGAGAGAAAATGCATGTCTAGGGATAAATCTCTGTTAGTTTTCTCACTGGCTAACAGGAAGGATGCCTTATTTTCCCAGTAATAACACATTTCCTTCATTGTGATAAGTGACTTCTAGCTTTATTTCCTTGCAAACTAGATTATAACCATCTAAAATGAAACACCTCGCCCCATGATATTTTCATGGAATGGAGTGGACAGCTGTTGTATTTGCCTGTCTAGTATCCATTACTTGTTATTCTGATAAGAGTCCACTGGGTTTATGGTGGTGGGGGCTCACTCCATGTCTGGATCCTGGGGTAGGTTCAAGATTCAAGCCATGTCAGACATTTTTGCCCCAGAAATAAAACTTGGGTAAAGTGTCAAAAAATAAAAATTTGTGCACTTCTTTTATCCCAATGTCGGTGGCCTCAAGAAAATGTCCATTTGTTCCTGGCCCCATTTCTTTGAAGCTATTCAAGTTCCTGTACTAAGACCCGGTACTTGTGTTTTCGCTTCTGTTCCATGTGTTAGCTCTAAACCTCTTTTCTTTTCTGTTTTTCTTAAGTCTCTAGAGGTGAGTATCTCTTGTCTGCAGTCAAAGAACCTAGCAGATACAGTGATAGATGAAATAGATGAAATGGGTCTGAGATGTCAAGAAGACCAAAATTTGAGACCAGACTCAGTTATAATTGCATAGCAGGGAAAATTTATTTCTCTAAACTTCCATGTCTTTTCCATTTTTGCCTTGCTCTGAAGCCAAAAATTCCTATCACCATACCACCACTTCCACAAACACTCAATGCCGTGGTGCCCTCCCCATTTTCCTAGTAACACCTAAAGCACTGATCCTAGTCATCATTTATTTGGTCGGTATTTTTTGAGCATATATTATATGTCAGTTATCATTCTAGGTGCTTGGAATGTGTCAGCAAAACTCCTGTTGCAGTGGGGCTTATATTCTGATGATCGAGGATAGACAAAATCAAGTAAACAAACAAATTAACAAAATAACTGGGGGCAGTGATAAGTGGTATAAAAGGTGATGTGATAGAGATGAGTAGGTGGTCAAGGAAGACTTCTTTAAAAAACGGACATTTAAGTTGAGACATGGATCATTTGTGGAGACCAATCATCTCAGAATATGGCGGGCAGGGGAGGAAAGCTCTCCAGGCAAATTAAACAGCAAGAGATCAGGGACATATGCAGGGCATATTCAGGGGCCAGATCATGCCGGGTTGTGTAGACCATGGGAAGAAGTTTGGATTTTATCTGTATTGTCATATAAAGCATTAGAGGAGAATGACATGATATATATATTTTAAAAGATCATTGATTACGGAATAAATAATCAATTGTCAAACAGAGAAACCAGCTGGGAGTTCGTAATAGTGGTTGTCACAGGAGATAACGGGGCTTGGGCAAGAGTGGAGATGGAGGGAAGTGAGATGATATAAAACATATTTTGGACATGGAGCTGCAGGTGCTGGAATAGGAGGAGTGATGGTCCCATTTGCTGAGATAAGGACAATTAAGAGGTAGTGGTGTGATGGAGGAGGCAGAATCCTGAGTTTTGTTTCAATTATGTTAAGTTTGAGATTGTTCATCAGATATCCAAGGGGACCTGCCTGGAGTCCTGTTGAAGAGTCAGGATTGATGTAAAGTTGGGAGTCATTAGCATATAGATGGTGTCTAAGGCTTGAACAAAATTTCTAAGGAAAAAATGTAAGGAGGAGAGAGGGCTATAGACCAAGCCCTCGGACAGTTGACTATTCAAAAAACCGAGCTGTCATTAATAAATAAATAAATTTTATTAATAAACTTTTCAATGTTCTTAATCAAGATCTTAAGCCAGATCTTTGACCTTGGATGAGTTCACAATCTAGCATAGTATTTTAAGGCATTTATTCATTTATTTTTTAAAGATATAATATTCCTCAAAAGAAATCTTAGGGCTAAATATAACGTTGAAAATTGGAAGTACTCTGGTTGGGGTGTCAGGGAGTGGAGGCTGTTCCCAAGCCCTGCCTGGTGAGGGCCCGCTCCACTACCCCCTCCCCAAGAGTTACATTTGAAATGCTCTCTGGCTGCAGACCCTTCATGAATCTCTATGGCTACGTGGGCAACAAAGGGAAAAGTCCCTCACCACCTTCAAGCCTCTGCTCGAATGTGAACTTTTGGCAAGGTCTACCTTCTACCCTTTTTTTGCATTACAGAAAAGTTGTAGACCATTGCTAACCCCTCCTTAGTCCTCCTAATACTTTTAGCCTGATTTTGTATAGAGTCTATGTCAGATACTAATGTACAATATGTTTTGCTTATTATTTTTTCTTTTTATAGAAAAATATGTTGCCAGAATATAACTCCACACAGGTATTTTGTTTTCTGTAAATTGATGTGTATCACTCACTTATAAATACTGTAGTGCCTGGCACACAGCAGCACTTAATAAGTAGTCCTTAGAATGAATGAGCTAATGTTACTAAAGGACAGTTTCTTAGTGGACACAGTATTTATGTATCCCTTAAATATTTACCATCTAAATAACTTATCCTATACTAGATAATACAAGAAAACCAAAGGCATTCAGAAAATTAAATTTTAAATAAAGCATTGTCTTATTCTAGGCATCTTGGAGAATTCAATAGTTTAATTTCCAATTCTATAGAAAAGTAACATTTTCTTTTCATTTTAAATTTTCACAAGTAGTAGGTTGGAATACTAGGCTCAATTCTTCATGCTCACCCTACAAACGTGTTTGCATCCACGCCCCTTGTCACATAACTTTGCAGTGCTTCTGTAGAGCAGACAAGGCATTCATCCCTGGGGTTGGAGTTTGCCATGTGACTTTTTCTGGCGAATGGAATGTGAGCAGATGTGTTCTGAGCAGAGGCTTCATTGCACTTGCCTGGTCTGGTTTACCCTCTTGGGCATTTGCCATCTGCCATGAGACAAGTGAGTCCCAGTCAGCTACCAGAGTGAGCAATTAGATAGTGCAAACCTGAACTCACCTAGAGCTTGCCAGTGCACAGATCCTCAGCCAAAAACTGAATTTTTATTGTTGTACCCACTAAGATTTCATAGTTGTTTTCTACCCAGAATTAGTGTATTCAGTCTGACTAAGGTAGCCACAGATAAACATAACTAACTTATTAATAGTAGCTATCCTAACTGGAATTTAATATGGAAAGAAAATTTCACCTTTCATTAAAATTAAAAGGCATTTCATGGTTTTTCTAAAATTTCCTTGAAAGTGAGCACATTAAAACATGAAAAGTGAGGCATATTTCCTAAAACAAACATGATTTAAGGCACTATTCTAATGAAGGCAAAATGTTCTGGCAGTGAAAGAGCACAGGAGTAGGAGTAGAAAGTGTGTCCTAGCTAGAGTTATTCCCCTTCTTCCCCTGAGTGAGCCATCAGAAGTCAAGAAATCCCTGGATGTTCCTGCATCTAGAACATGAAGACAACAAAGCAGATGGTTGCTAAGGTAGCTTTCTCCTCCGACATCTGATTTGCCATTTTTGTTTATAATCAAAATAAAAATTATTTTATAGCAATAGAAGAAAAGTACTCTACTGATAGATGGAAACAAGAATTTTAAAAAGAATTTTAAAATACCTCATGGAATCGAATTATTCTATTGTACATAGAATTTAAAAGCAAATGGAAAGAAAAAGGACAGCCGAAATCAAATCATGTCAAAAGGATAAAACTCTTATAAGACAGCTTATTCTACAGAATGGCTTGTGGCCATTTTTCTTTCTTTCTTTCTCCACTTATAAGAAAATAAGTGGAGAAACAAGAGTGTCATCTTTATTTTTATTTATTTGTTTTTACTTAAATTGATATTTATTTAGGACTGAGGAGGGTCATGGAGATTATGGGGGAGCTGAAAACTTCATGGTGTTCCCTTGGACATTTTCTTATTTTCTTTTTCCAAAAAATAATTCAACTTGTATTTTATATACAGGGGGTATACATGTGCAGGTTTGCTGCATGTGAATATTGCGTGATGCTGAGGTTCAGAGTACAGATCCCATCACCAAGGTAGTGAACATAGTACCTGATAGGTAGTTTTTCAACCCACCCCCTCTCCCAGTAGTCCCCAGTGTCTATCTCTCCCATTTTATGCCCACGTGTTCTCAATGTTTTGCTCCTACTTGTAAGTGAGAACACGTGGTATTTTGCTTTCTATTCCTTGGTGAATTCACTTAGTACTACAGTTTCCAACTGCATTCATGTTGCTCCCAACCACATAATTTCATTTTTTATGGCTTCGTAGCATTTTATGTATCACATTTTCTTAATCCAGTCTACCGGTGATGAGCACCTGGGTTGATTCCATGTCTTTGTTATTGTGAATAGTGCAGTGATAAACACACAAGGGCATGTGTCTTTTTGGTAGAATGATTTATTTTCCTTTGGTTATATACTCAGTACCAAGTGTCATTTTCATCAATAAGAATACATTTTTAAAAATAACAAGTCACTGGGAAGTAAATCTGTTGAGTTATTCTTGTCTAACTTTGATGTAGCAAACGCATGGATCAAGTGTCTGGGCTGTCCATATTCACTATTCTTAGAACCACTTCTGTCAAACTGAGGTACTAGCCTTGCTAAGCTTTGCTCCAGGTTATAGTCTGCTTCTGTAGGCATGAACAGAGCTGTAGAAATGGTTGTCTTCTGAAAGACAAATTTTATGGGAGGAATTCCTTTTTAGTGTCTTTTTTTAACTCCTCTTCAAGAAAAATGATCTGTCTCGGTAACATGTCTTGTCTTTTCCTGATCACTTTTTGCAATCTGCCTTCCCCCAGCAATCTGCTACAGCAATCGGCTTTGTTCTGCCAAGGAGCCCTGTCATCTCTCAAGGCAGAGAGAATCATCAATGGCATCTCACTTCAACAAATTAGCCTCAGTGTTTACACTGCAAGTCCTGTAGGCTGAGCTTTCTTGCATTTCAAGAAATTCCCAGGATTCTAATGTTTTTCCAAGTGAGAAGGTTTTGATCCAATGCATTTTACTTCTCTGGCTTAACATACATTACTATATGACTGCCTACTGAATGCTTTAAGCCAAACTCTTAGAAACATTAATGTACATACACACATACATCTATTGATGCAAATAAAGAAGGCAGTACGCTACAGGGAGAGAAACTGATCTGAAAGTTAGGAAACTTAGAGATTTACATTCTAGTTGTGGTTCAGGTAAGCCAATCATTAACTATGTGACTTTTGGCATATCACTCCCCTAAGATTCTCTTTCCTCCACTGCAAAATGAAGAATAAAAGGGGGGAGGTTGGGTTAGATTATTCCTAATAACTACTCCAGCTCTAGCATTCTGTAACTTTAGACTTCTAGTTGGTAGCTAGATAGGGATAAACTTTGTTGAGGCAAGGCGGTGGAAGCCATTGTGAATAAGGCCAATGATTAGCTTTTACTCCAAGCAGAAGCTGTCACTTGTAGGGGGCTGA